>NW_015554362.1:2093696-2122089 GCF_001515605.1 Sinocyclocheilus anshuiensis
TATATATATATATATATATATATATTTGTGCCTAGCTTAACAATATGTGCATTTTGCACTTTTTTGAGTTTGCATTCCAAATCTCTTCAGTCACTAGCATTCGGAACAGACCTCTAGTATTTCTAGATATGATATTATTATAAGGAAACAGTGTTGTCTGTGTTATTTTAGTATAATTAAGATACTATTAGAGTTTTAATTAATATTTGAATATTATTATTAGATTTTTATAGTTTTTTTTTCTGTTTTCATTTCAGTTTTATTTAAGTTTTAGTAATTTTGTTGTTTCATCATTTTTAGATTTTTTCAAAATATGTCTATATAGTGTCTATTAATTTTTATTCCAGTTTTAGTTATTTTACATCAGGTTAAACTAAATTAAAATTATATTTTGCCTTGGGAATTCACTGAAATAATTTTTTTAATTATTTTTGTTAACATTTATCTTATTTCAAGTAACAATTTTTTTTATGTTTTTAATTTTAGTTTCAGTTTTAATTATTTTAGTCATCAAGTTAAACTAAATTAAAATGAGATTTTGCCTTGGGAACTCGCTGAAATATTTTGTAAATTTTATTTCAGTTAATGTTTATATTATTTCTAGTAATAAAAAAATTTCTTTTTATGGTTTTAATTTTAGTTTCAGTTGTAGTTTCCTATAATAACCCTGTTTCAGACACTGTAATGCACCTCTTGTGCCTTAATGCTTTATAATAATGCTCGAAATATAGTGCTTGACCTTTTTCTTCAGGGTTTTCTGCAGCACTGTAGTGTTTTGTTCTGCTGTGACCTGTTTTTATTGCTGATATATCAGTGATTGAAATGATTGCTCGTGTATTTGAAGTTTTCTCCTCGTGTTTGGGAGCGGGCTTTTATCAGCTCTGCTGGGGAAGAAAATAGACCTGGGCTCACGTCCAGAATCGTAGGCCAGTTTTACAGCCTGTGCTGCTTTACGCTGCAGCCCTATTTAATTAATTTTATTTCAGTTCATGTTAAGTTTATTTCAAGTAACATAAATGTATTTTATGGTTTTAGTATTAGTTAACTATAATAACCCTGCTAACAAACAATTGCATTATTTTGAAATAAAGCTGAAGCAAAATATAAATATAAAAAATTAAGACTTAATTTCTACTTACATTTTAAAAACTTAACTTAGCTAAGTGAAATAAGTTGAATTAAATCAAATAAAAAATTTAAATTAAATAAAAATAAAGCTATATAAAAAAGGACAAAAAAAGTATATATATGTAGACACACACACACACACACACACACATATATATATATATATATATATATATAAACACTGTTAGCGGAAAATTGCATTATTTTTTTATTTTTCATTTTTTACAGGGCTTCTTCAGAAGAAGCATCCAGCAGAATATTCAGTATAAGAAATGCCTGAAGACAGAAAGCTGCACTGTTGTGCGGATAAACCGCAACCGCTGCCAGCAGTGCCGCTTCAAGAAGTGTTTATCTGTCGGGATGTCCCGAGACGGTGAGTTACAAGCCATATCCGGCTTCCTTATGAGCTCAAGCTTTTGTGATATTGACATCAGGACTTGTAGCACAACTACATTTTTTTAAGTCTAAAGCAGAAGAACTAAATGCAATGAATCTTAACAAACAATCTCTCTTTCAGCTGTGCGTTTTGGACGCATCCCGAAGCGGGAGAAGCAGCGGATGCTCCTGGAGATGCAGACGGCCATGAATAACATGATGAATAACAGTCAGCTGCAGCACATGCTTCACGGCGCACAGACCGCCCCGTGTGCCATCGAGAGCAGCCAGAGCAAGTCCAGCTCCTCTTCGCCGTCGCCGCCGGATTCGCCACGCTCCTCCTCGGATCTCTCCCGGGACTCAGAGTCAGTCGTTCCCATGGACACGGCGTCGTCCTGTTCATCAGACAGCGGGGAGGAAGACGTGCCGAGCACTGGACCCACTCCCCGTGAGGACCTGTTCGCGTACGGCTCGCCCCGCGGAGGGTCCTTATCTCCGGCCAGCTCCGAAACACTCAGCAGCAGCAGCAAGGAGGACGAGGAGCCGCAGCGGGAATGCTGGAACCACTGGAACCAGAGCGGCGCCGTGCAAACCACCGCTGGACCTTACAGGGATCATGTGACCGGGTATCACGTGACCCAGCAGTGCAGTCGAAGCCCAGAAAGCCTGCCTTACCACAGAAACCACATGAACAAAGTCCAGACTGGAGCAAACAGAGGACATCTGGTTAGTGACCTTCTGCTGTTTATACATCAATATTAGCAATGCCAACTTAAGATCAGTGTTGTTGTTAACTAAAGCTAAAACTAAAACAGCTTTTTTTTTTTTTTTTTTGCTGAAATATTACATGAAAAACATTTCAATGACAATTACAAATTTTGTCTTGGCAACTAACAGAAGTAACGAAGTACCAAAATTATTAAAACTACAATTTAAAACTAAATGCAAATATTAAAACAAACAAAAAAATGACAAGCACATAAAATTACTAAAACTACAATTAAAAATTAAAATATAAAGAAATTCCTTGAGAGAAAAACATGTTGAAAATATTGTTAAAATATTACAAATATTACCAATTACCAATATTATTATTTTAAAAATTAGAAAATAATCCCAAGCATTCTTAAATGATTGTATTTATTATATAAATGTAATATTATTTTTAAAAATTCGTTGTTATTTTAAAAAATAAAGAATCTATTATTTTTTTTATTATTTTGTTCTAAATTATAAATACATTTATAGACAATTTCTCTGGCTGCATCCACCATCTTGGGTGAAATTTGTCACGTTGCTAAGCTAACAATGTAAACAAGGCACACAAAAATTAGGTATAATAGTTTATTTGTAAATATATATAACTATGTTTTGATTCAAATTGTTTTTGCTTTGAATAAATTTAAAAGAATTTAAATAAATCTTACAAAATAATTGTATTATTTTACTTAATTATTAATTTATAGTATTTAATTTATAGTTTTTTTTCTAAATTATTGTTAATAATTTAATTATATAATTTCTAATAGATTAATTTCTCTGGCTGTATCCATCATCTTGAGGTGAATTTTATTCAAGCTCAAAGCAATGCATTTTAACAGGATGCATTAAACAGGTTGTGTTCTCTGCAAAGAATGCATTCCATACTGTCTCAGAATTTGAATTCAAATTCAAATTTCCCCCAAAAAATGTATCTTTTGTTGCATTTGTTCAACAGCCATTGTGTCGAGCGCACTAACAATGCCTTAAAATGGAGCAGAGCTATTTTAGCACTAAAGCGTATCTGGTGTAGTAATGTGACTCTGTTGGTCTTCTCTCAGGTGTGTCCCATGAGCGTTTCCCCCTTCGTGGACCCCTGCAAGCCCGGTCATGAAATCTGGGAGGAGTTTTCCAAGAGCTTCATCCCTGCCGTACGAGAAGTGGTGGAATTTGCCAAGCGGATCCCGGGCTTCCAGGACCTCTCCCAACACGACCAGGTCAACCTCCTCAAGGCGGGAACCTTTGAGGTAAAGCACCACGAGTCCCGATGCGTTTCAGACCGCGCAAGCGTCCGTCAGACCCCTAACGCTCTCCTCCGTTTCTCTCCGCGCAGGTGCTGATGGTGCGCTTCGTGTCGTTGTTCGATGTGAAAGAGCGGACCGTGACCTTCCTGAGCGGGAGGAAGTTCGGCGTGGACCTGCTGCGCTCCATGGGCGCCGGAGAGCTGCTCAACTGCATGTTTGAGTTCAGCGAGAAGCTCAGCGCCCTGCAGCTGGATGAGGAAGAGATGAGTCTCTTCTCCGCCGTGGTGCTGGTGTCTGCAGGTACGCCCTTCAAAAACAGAAACGCATCTTTTCGGTGCAATAAAAAATGCAAAAGCACAAACTTAAAATCAAATAGAAATGGAAACTTAAAACAGAACGAAAAGCTAATTCATAATATTAATAAATACTATAATAGTATACAATTAATACTAAAAATAAGACTGCTTGGGTGTAAGAGATACTGTTACCCAGTGAGTCGTCCTGTTGTCTAGAAGCTGCCTTCTAAGGCGGCATCATAGCTGAAACCAATTAACCAATAATTAACTGTTTGGAACATAATGGGCAGCAAGATGTGCAATTTAGCACTCTTCATGTAAAACTTATTATATATAAATGATTCATTTTTGTAAATGTTTTTTTATATTAATATATTATTACTAATTACCCATTTTAGTAATATTATTAATTGGTTATTTAGAATTTCTATATTTAGAATAGTTTTTCATATAGATTTTAACAATATCTCTGGCAGCATTGGGTGAATTTTGAACTATTTATTGATACATATTGTTTTTGCTTTTAATAATTTTAAATACTCTTTATGAATATATTATAAATTATGTATTTTTAATCATTTAAATAATTAATTAATTAATAATCAATAAATAATTTATAATTTATTTATTTTTATATTTAACGTTTTTTTTCCATCTTGGGTGAATTTTGAACTATTAATTGATACTGGTTTTGCTTTTAATCATTTTTAATCATTTATGTTAATGTAATATATTTATCTTTAATCATTTGTATTATTATTTATTATTTATTTGTAATAATATATTTAATAAAGTAATGTACGTGTCTTTAATCATTTGTATTATTTTTTTAATAATATATTTAATAAAGGAATGTATTTATCTTTAATCATTTGTATTATTTATTTACTATTTATTTGTAATAATATATTTAATAAAGTAATGTATTTATCTTTAATCATTTGTATTATTTATTATTTATATTTAATAATATTATTAATTTATTATTTATTTATATTTTTATACATTTTCATATACCATCTTGGGTGAATTTTGAACTATTTTATACATATTGGTTTTGCTTTTAATAATTTTTAATCATTTACATTAATGTAACATATTTATCTTTAATCATTTGTAGTATTTATTTATTATATATTTTTAATCAAATTATGAATTTATTATTTATATTTTCATACATTTTCATATACCATCTTGGGTGAATTTTGAACTATTTTATACATATTGGTTTTGCTTTTAATTATTATAATTTCAATAATTCTAATAAAATGATTTTAGTACATGCATTTACTGGTGTCAGTGTCTGCAGTTGCTGCTTTCGTGAAACTGATCGATTGTTGCATGTTTTCACAGACCGATCGGCCATCGAGGACGTAAGCGGCGTGGAGGCCCTGCAGGAGACCCTGATCAGAGCCCTGAGGAACCTGATCATGAAAAACCACTCGAACGAAGCCGCCGTCTTCACCAAGCTGCTGCTGAAGCTGCCTGAGCTGCGCTCGCTCAATAACATGCACTCCGAGGAGCTGCTCGCCTTCAAAATCCAACCTTAAACCCCCTTTACTCTCTGTCTGACCAACCTGGGCTGTAAATGTCACTCTTGAATGTATTTAACAGGCTTTTTTACTGTTTTGTGAGCAAAGACGCATTCGGAATTGTTCAGGTTTTAAAGCTATATTAGATATCATCGTGATTTGCTCATTACGCACAAGCAAAGGTTGTCTGCGTTTCACGTGTGTTTGTAAAACACTTCCTTATCGTTTCATTATGTGCAATAGCTGCTAACGCATGGCTATTCGTATAAGAGCAGCTTTATATCGTATGTTGTCCAAAAGATTGATTATGCGTTGTATATGATGTAATTTGTTTTCCCTGAATGTATGTATGTCTGTTGCTAGCAGCATGTTGGCATCATTTGAACCTGTATAACAGGGGCGATGCTTTTGCACGAGGTGTCGACGAACAGATGGGGTGCATTGGGCTACCCTGACACCATAATAACAGACGGAAAATATCCGCCTGTCCAGCTGTAATTTATGAGCGGAGTCACTTTAAATGGCGTTTTTCTATAGACCACGTACAGAGAGGTGTTATAAGTCTTCCATTATGCAGCGGGAAATGTGTATACTGGACTATGAAAGAGATGGAGTTTTATTTATGGACATTTGTACAGATTGCCTTACAGGTGACACTTTTTCGCCACAATTCTAGACACGGGGATCATTCTGTTATTCTTCTCTGTAAGAATCGCGGAGCGGGGAAACGACGTTACAATCCCAGTTATTTTGGGATGCGCTGCTCCCGGTTTACTCTATGCATTTGGAAACAGCTTGATAATATGGACATTTCTCAGCCTGTAAATGACAGGAAAAGACGTACGACTCTTTTTTTTTTTGTTCAGCTCTGGCGTGTCCATGTTTTTTGTTTCCTTATAAAAACTGTGCAGTATGTATAGTTGTGTATATCTATTTGAAATAGACCATTATAAAGAAAATTCAATAAATATTTACTTGTCATTTACGGTCGTGCCTCTTTATTGCACTTCATGTCTTTATGCACTAGAGGTCGCTGATAAGCGGTGTATGGATTGACATACTGCTGCTACTTTAAGAATAGCCTATAAAAAAATTATGCAATGATAAATGTCTCAATTATAAACAATTGTAACATGACCTCAGTGCGTTTCATTCTGCAAGTGGTTATTCTAGAATCTGTTATTTTGCTGTTTTAAGCCATCTGCTTGAAAAATTGGATCATTAAAACAAATGAGACTTGATATCACTTCAGGTTTATTTATCATACTCGAGCACTGCATTGTGGGATACAGCGTACACCATACTGAGCTCTGGTTGTGTAGTGTACATTTTAAATTGAATTGGTCAATCAGAATATTTGCATACTGTATATATTTGTATACATATTCCAAACATTTTCCAAAATTATTGCTAAATTGGGAAAACAGGATAGGATACACTCCAGAAATGTTTTTTGTAGATTTTTTACAAATATTTAGTCAATAAACTGTAAAAAAATAATCAAATATAAACAGGTAATACTTCACAATGAGGTTTCATTTGTTAACATTACTTACTACATTAGTTAACATGAACAATACTTTTACTACATTTAATACATTTTTTAAATCAAATTATACATTTTATTATAAATTATTAATAAATGCACTGGGAACTAACAATGAACAAATGCATTTTTATTAACTAGCATTATCAAAGATTCATAAATGCCAATAATAAAAGTGTATTGCTGTTGTATATATTGTCTAAGATTAATAAATAAATAATATTGTGGTCATTGTTAGGAAATGCATTAAATAATGTCAACAAATGAGACATTCATGTAAAGTGTTTCCAAAAAAACATATTTTAATGACAAATTGCGCAGTCTTACATTTGATTAGTGTCCTAGAAATAGCACAGATTCTGCAGAATATTAAATATTTATCTCAATTTTATAAACTTTCTGTACTATTATTTATTTATTTTCTATGTACTCTCAGTCTTTTGGATGCCACTGAACATGTATAAATATAGAGAGACAAACAATGTCATTATAAAGGCTTATACACACACACACACACACACACACACACACACATCACAAATAAATGTTTTGAGTTTTGTTCCTCCTTTTAACGTGGGTGGAAGTAATAAATTAATTTAATTAATAAAAACTAAAGGACTATTTTATATTAAAACTATATTTAACTCAAACGCATGTATTGTGTGAATCTGTAAAAAAAAGGAAAATCACACACATTAAAGTGCACAGATTTCAATGAGGTAAATCATCTATGCGTGTGCATTGACTATTATTGCAATCAACTATCAGCATGTGTTCTTCAGATGCACAAAATCAGCTTATGATTCATAATGTGATTATTGTCAGGTTGACCTGAGAGGCTGCTGTCAGGCAGATAAGAGAGCTGCTGCGGGTCACGGGGTTTGAATTCGTCTGGTTCCCGCTCCTGAATCCACTTCACTTCTGCCGTTCACACACACACACACACACACACAGACAGACAGACAGACAGACAGTCAATGACAGCAGAGGAAATCCAACAGAAACCAGCTTCAATCCACATTACCTGCCCAGAGGCGTGCTGTAATAGCCGTTCTCCTCCAGCACATCCTCCACCATACTCTGAAACATCAGACAGGCTGAAAAAAACTCACAGCTCTACCATATAACATACAGGAAGAAATATGAAATTCACTACTTTTAAAGATGGAAATCTTATTAGTTACCATTAAAGGGTTAGTTCACCCAAAAATTCTGTCATTAATTACTCACCCTCGTGTTGTTCCAAACCCGTAAGACCTTCGTTCATCTTCTAATAACAGAATTTTCATTTTTGGGTGAACTAACCCTTTTTAAGTGAACGGGGTGAATTTGAACTAATTTCACTACTTAGGTTTGAGTGAATGTTCAGTTTTGTCTGTGCTGCACTGAATTTTACCATGAAAAACTGACAATTTATTTATAATTATTCCAGATCTTCATAATTTTCATAATTTTTATTTTCTATAATTTAAATATAATTTTGTGCATATTAATTGCAATTAATTATAAATTAATTAGTGATCAACTTTTGCAATCCTGTTAGTCTTTTTACCTTTTTTTTTTATTGATTTAAAAAAATTACAAATAAAGTCAGGGGCTACATTAGGATAATAAAATAATAATAATAATAATAAATGAAAGAAATAAAATCAAAAGACAGAAATAAAGTTAAATAAAAACATTAAAATGTTTACAAATAGTAACATATTACAGCTTTCTAACCTTTAACATTTTTAAAAGGTTAAAAACATAAAATAGTTTTTCGGTATTGCTGAACTTCTGTCTTTAAAATTAAAAACAAAAGCTTATTTCCCCTATATTTGCATTTATGTATACTAAATTTAGCTAATAGGAGTAGCCGATTAATAAATAATATTCCTTGTAATTTTAATTTCTTTTAATTAACAAGAGTCAGTTCTTCAATGACATCATCCTCCAGGACGGAGGATCTTTTGTTTTTTTCATTTGGTTTTTTATAATCCACTTTTCATGGGTCATGAATATCACTTTCCATCTTGTTAGCCTTTTTAATTTCTTTTAACTGACAAAAAACATTCCTTAAATGACATCATGATCCTCCAGTAAGTGACATAATTTTGGAGGGAAAACAGCAGCACAGAGATCAGTAAGCATCATCAGTGGATATGATTAATTACTCGTGCTGGTGGATCAAATTACAGAAATCAGTGTAATATTAAAATGATTCATGCATTCATCATAATAGTTTAAAATGTGCTGCATAACAACAACGTTTAAAATCCCACCTGTATGTCCTCATAGGTGAGACCGCCTTGAAGACTGGAGCAACCTGCTTCCCCTACAAAATAATTTAGACGAGCTCAGTGACATTTGTTAAGCTTTAAAATTAAACCAAAGATAAAAATGTACAGTTTGGAGTTCCACTTCCACGGTTTTCCGCAGCGGCTGGGTCTGAACTTAAAGACTGGATCATGGACCACCACTCTCTGCTGGCTGATGACATCTCCACCAGCTCCTGACTTCCTCGAAGAACCTGAAGGGTTTGAATTCAAAGGTCTGAAAATTATTTTTCAACTCAATTCACAATGAAATTAATTTTCCACTGAAACAGCCACAAGATGGAGCTGTTGCACCTTTTTCCCCATTAACCCTGTAAAGCCTGGAACAGTTTATATATATATATATATAACCCCTCTCTCCCGGGTCCTCACCGCCACACCTCGTTCTCGTTCCGAGTGGGTCTCGAACCCGGGTCTCCGGCATGGGAGGCGGACGCACTAACAAGAAGGCTAAAGACTGCAGCCACTAGTGTCAGTCGCTAGTGCGTCTCTTGAGATCAGGGCAGTGAGGTTTACCTGCACAGCACCTACTGCTGGCCTCCTTTACACTCACCCCCCTAAACCTCACTCCCATCGGGTCACGGCACCAATGTAACCCCTCTCTCCTGGGTGCTCACCGCCACACATCGTTATCGTTCCGAGTGGGTCTCGAACCAGGGTCTCCGGCATCAGTCGCTAGTGCGTCAGTCGCTAGTGCGTCTCTTGAGATCAGGGGAGTGAGGTTTACATGCACAGCACCTACCACTGGCCTCCGTTACACTCACCCCCCTAATCCTCACTCCCATCCGGATATATATACATACATACATACACACATACATATATACGTATGTATGTATGTATGTATGTGTGTGTGTGTGTGTGTGTGTGTGTATGTATATATATTTAGATAACATTTTAAAGTATCAATAATAATAATAATAATAATAATAATAATAATTGATACATCAGGTTTTTATGGCTCATTTAGTATGCTATAGTAAAAATATGGAGGAAAAAACAGCTCAGTTTTATTTAGAGGCCCAAACTGAGCAAAAATATGCAATTTGGTGCACATGCTGATATTTATATGGCAAATAAGTATGATGAAATTCTGATGCTTGTATTATAAATCAATGCAATCTTTGTAACAGTATAACAGAGTACTTACATAAAATGATATAAATGTCATTTGTGACTCTATATCTCCCAATAATATGTGACCCTGGAGCACAAAAGCAGTCTTAAGTCGCTGGGGTATTTTTGTAGCAATATCCAAAAAAACATTGTATGGGTCTAAATTATCGATTTTTCTTTTATGCCAAAAATCATTAGGATATTAAGTAAAGATCATGTTCCATGAAGATATTTTGTAAATTTCCTACCGTAAATATATAAAAACTTAATTTTTGATTAGTAATATGCATTGCTAAGAACTTAATTTTGACAACTTTAAAGGTGATTTTCTCAATATTTAGATTTTTTTTGCACCCTCAGATTCCAGATTTTCAAATAGTTGTATCTCGGGCAAATATTGTTCTATCCTAACAAACCATACATCAATGGACAGCTTATTTATTCAGCTCAATCTCAATTTCAAAAAATGTACCCTTACGACTGGTTTTGTGGTCGAGGAGGGTCACATATGTCTTAGTAAGATGATATTTAATCCTTAGTTTGATGATCAAAGCTCTCGGTTGCAAAACATAATGCAACACAATGATGATTGAGAGATGAACAGATAAACGTTCCTCGAAAGCCTGATGATCATATTTGATACTCACATTTCAACATGATTTGAAATGTGCTGCTTCAGTCCAGTAAGTGTTCATCATGAAATATTTCTAACAATATAAAAGTTATTCTTACATTTACTTCACAAAAATCAGTAAAGATTTCACAGCAAAAAGACACATGAAGCACGAGCTGAAGGTGCACGTTTGTACAATTGTATTAAAATAACTTTTATTTGCTGAAAAAGTATGAACTATCAATCAGACGACGATTTTATCTCAGTAACAGGCCATAATTGTGCACTTTTGCTCGTGGAATAAATGAATCGTGGTCGACTTCAAACAGCGCATTTCTACAAACGGCTGGTACTGTAACTGAAACTGCTGCTTTTGCATGATGCTGCTTCCATGCCGCTTCGTGTCAGTAATAGTACAAGATGACAAACCAAAAATGATTGTTGTTGCATTAAACAGAAGTACCTTATTGAGCTCCACCTTTAGATTGTACGGATCACTTCCATACGTGAACAGCGGTTTCTTGAAGCGTTCGACTGCCCGCTGCTTGAAGCTGTTTTGTGGAGCTGGTGGGAGCTAAAAACAGAAAATAGGAGTCAAAGAGACTGAAACATTCTGGAAAATGCCTGAAAACAGACTCTAAATTACCTGAGTTATGAATACAATCTTATGCAGAAGTTCAAGAAGCCTTTGGTTGGGATCGTCAATTTGTCGAACTTTTCTCTGAGATAAACAAATTCCTGCTGATGCTGTGAATGTGTGAGAAACACAAGTGAAACTAAAGAAATGCCCTGATATTTTTAGCTATTTAACCTTTAGTGTGAGAACACTGTTACTTTTACAAAAACGATATAAATTAGTCAAAATAAAATTCACTGAGCATCTCATATTTGTGCATATGAGCAAAACGGAGACTTTTTACCTGGTCGTGCTTTTGCTTTTTGACAATCCGCACTGCCAAATGCAAAACAGAAAGTATTTTACTGCTTTTACATTGTAAAATAAAATAAAATAAATAAAATAAAATAAAATAAAATAAAATTAAATTAAATTAAATTAAATTAAATTAAATTAAATTATTCAAGCTATCCCTCTAATTGTGTAAAAAATTGGAACAGAAAGACATCAGAAAGCATAAACTCACCTGTTCAGCTCATCAGAACATTTAACACTGACATTCCCAGACATGTCTACACATTTTAAGAAAGGAAAAAACAAGAATTATTTCTAAATTTAGCATATATATATATATATATATATATATATACACACACACACACACACACATTCTTTGCCTAGAAACATATTTTACACAAGTACAATCTTGGTGGTAACAAACCTTAGTACTCAAGAACTCAAGAGGGCGCTAGAGTCTAATATATGTGCCATTAAAGCAGATGTGTTTTTATTCAAATAGCTGCTACTGTATGTTTATAAGACCTAAATACTTTTAAGATTTAATTTGCGCAAGCATTTGTTTACACAGCAACTGAAACTGATCAAATGCAATTTAGCATTTGCGTTACAATACTTGTGTAGAGTGTTTCAGTGCTAGAGCAGAAACTGATGTTATTTGTATATTACAGATAAACTCTGTCACCTTGGCTTTGCTTTTGTTCTGCTCCGCTTGCTAAAACAGATGCAGACGTTTCCAAACTCTGAGTCTGTGATCCATCTTGTTCTTTGAGGCCAACGCTCTGAATCAAAAACAAAATTCAAAGAGTATTCAGGCTGTATTTAGATTTATTTATTAAAGTGCCCCTATTATGCCATTTTTAAGTTTCCTAATATTCTTTTGGGAGTCTCCTACAATAGGTTTACATGCATGCAGGGTCAAAAAACACTTTTGTTTTCTCATTTTCTAACGATTCGTTCAAAGCAGTTCAAAGATTCAGTCTCTCTAAGTCCCTCCTTTTCCCGAGCCTACTCTGCTCTGATTGGTCAGATGGCCCAGTCTGCTGTGATTGGTCTACCGCGTACAGCGCGTATCACAAACGATACATCCACTTCCATAGTTCTGTATTTTGAACGCTCGATAGATATTTATCATACTTACAGGTTGTGATTCATCTGATTCAGATTGTTTACATTCACATACAGCTACATTACAGACTGCATGAAAGGCAATACTGGAAACAGCATAACAGGGGCACTTTAACCGACAGACAGGTTATAATAATGAAGAAATGTCCAGTAGTTTATTAATCGAACCTGCTGCAGTGGGCGGCACATCCTGGTCCTGTTACTCTCCAGGAAGTACTTCTGCGCTCTCTTCCTGTCTCGCTCTGCCCTTCTCTCCAGTGAATTGTAGGATGCACAGAGACTGTCCACAAACTTCATCATTATATCTGAAATTCTGGAGCTGACCTCGATGATGTCAGGACGCACGTCTGCGTTTGGAGTCAAGCACCTATCAGAAGCCAAAGAGAATGTGTCCTATAAAGGTGGTACATCTTCTGAAAACTAAGAAACCAAACTAAAAACTAAATTTAGTGACTGTCGATGAAGAATAGCTATAATGCATGCCAGAAAATACGAGGAGGCAACAAGACCACATTTCCTATCATTCTCAGTGACAGCATGGGAAGATTAAAGACTTTCTCCACAAAAACGGTTTTCAACACTGATAATAATTAAAACCATTATTAACAGTTGAGCACCAATAATAACTGATAATAACGGAGCTCGAAATCAGCATATTAGAATGATTTCTGAAGGATCATGTGACACTTCAAAATTGAAAATTCAGCTTTGATCACAGGAATACATTTTACTATATATTCACATAGAAAACAGCTCTTTTAAATTGTAATAATTTTTCACAATATTACTGTTTTTACTGAATTTTTTATTAAATAAATGCAGCCTTATAGTGAGCAGAAAAGACTTCATACATGAAAGCAGCAACTCTCCAGGAAATCATACCATTTAATCATGTCAGTCACTCTCTCAGAGAAGGTTTTGTCTCCTACTGGCTCATAGACCGCTTCCACAATCTAAACACATCAAGAACACGAGCAAGATCAGATCAAAACCACCTGACAAGCTTTATAAATGGAAAATCCCACACCGAATCATATGGAAGTTCTTTTAAAATGTCTGAATAATTGAAGAGTGCATTTGCAAAAACCGATAAACGCCACTTTCAAAAAAAAAAAAAAGAGCTGATTGCCGTGCATTATTCTCCACATATAGCGCGATCTGAACCCTAAACACGTTTTGTCAAAAAAGCCAGTTCACGTTTTACTGCAGAAGCCGACAAGCACCGTTGTTGTTTTTGAACAGAAGCCGATAAGTCCATTTTAGCGAATCAGCGCGATGTATTCAGGTCAGGTGACAAGGCTACTTTCACTTTGAAAAGACTTGCTACCTGAGAGGACAGTGTTGCCAGACGTACGATAATTATCATATGTGTACGATAATTTTGATCTCTGTACGATGTACGATCAATAATGAAAAAAATCCCACAATGTACGATAATTTCGAAATTTTAGAACGTGTTTTTTCCAAAGTCAACCTCATCAAAACAAAGCCACGAAATCAGCTCATTACAGATGCTCTAAATGGGTTGGTGCACACCTCAGGACACTCAACATCGCAGGATTCTGATGACAGCGACTCAGAGGTGGAGTTTGGACCTTCCCACAAGGTACGCCTATGGATCCAGTCAACGGAATTTACTGTATAATGCGGAATGTCACGGAATTTGTCCAAGTTTGGATTAATTATTCAAAGGAAGGTCATTACACTTAAATCGTGATATGGACTAGTATCTGTAAATATTAAGCCGCAAAAAGGCTATTTAAATATAAATCCTGCATGTTCTGTGTCTGTCTGAATCATAGTCTATGGTCTGAATGAATGTCACGCGGTTTTGTTTACTACACACATATGCTCGGGTGATTTCAGCATCTGCCTTCTCACTAAATAGGACATAAATACATGAACAACATCCCCAGAACTGCTCTGAGAGTCAAAAATATATAGTTTCTGCCAGAAATGTATTATTATTGTTCAGTAGAATGTACGTACAACTACTACTACTAAAATTATGAAGGAATAATCACAATATTTCTTCCATGTAGTAGATAAATAGCTGTATTCTGTACGTTTTTACTCTTGTACGATCATTTTCTTCCAAATACGGTAATTTTGAGCTTCTGGTACGATACTTGGACATTTCCAATCTGGCAACACTGTGAGAGGAGTTTCGTCAAAGCTGACTAAAAGTGATCGAGGATGGATTATTTCGACGAACTTGATGAACCTGTGATATCTTCTTTGGGGGCGAAAAAGGAAAATAAAAGCCTTAACGTTTTCACGGAACCTTGCAAAAGCAGCGGGTTAATGTTTTAATTTTAATTGTAAATCCCCTTTGTTTGCCAAAAAAAAATTTGTTTTTAATTTTCATTAATTAAAAGATAAATTAAATGAATGTGTTATGCCTTCATTCGATAACCAGAAACATTTAAATACACAATGCAGAATTTTTAAAGAAAAAAAAAATTCATAAGGCTATAAATAAAAGTAGTTTTTATGCATTCAAATAATTAGACATATTAAAACAGAATTTGGTAACAATAAACAAGGTGAAAAAATAGAACATTTCATAAGACCCTAAACATGTAATTTTTGTTCAACTTTTTAATAGATTTGATGTTGAATTGTATATGTTTTATTATTTAATTAGACGTGCTTTTGATTAATAAAATTTAATTTAACCATTTAAAAAAATTGGGAAAATTAAAATGGAAAAAAAAAACAGAATCCAACAAATTTTTAATTTGGAATAAAAAAAAAAAAAAGGAATTTGGGAAAACATAAAACGTATTTCATAGTGCCCTAGCATAGTTATTTATTTATTGTGGTAATTTGAAGGTTGTGTCTAAAAGTTGTTGTTCTAGTCTAGTAGATAAATAGCTGTATTCTGTACGTTTTTACTCTTGTACGATCATTTTCTTCCAAATACGGTAATTTTGAGCTTCTGGTACGATACTTGGACATTTCCAATCTGGCAACACTGCGAGAGGAGTTTCGTCAAAGCTGACTAAAAGTGATCGAGGATGGATTATTTCGACGAACTTGATGAACCTGTGATATCTTCTTCAGGGCGAAAAAGGAAAATGAAAGCTGAAACGTTTTCACGGAAGCTTGCAAAAGCAGCGCGTTACAATGCTGAGGGAAAAGCTCCGTGCATTGCGTGTAATCACATCCATACAGTTTATGATCAACGTTTGTCAGGCATCTAAATTGTCATCTGAGGAGATTACAAAGATTAAACCAGTGTTTTTTTAAACTCTAAAACATGAAATGTGGAGTTATCTGCTTTTG
The DNA here is from genome assembly GCF_001515605.1 of Sinocyclocheilus anshuiensis. Lineage (NCBI taxonomy): Eukaryota > Metazoa > Chordata > Actinopteri > Cypriniformes > Cyprinidae > Sinocyclocheilus > Sinocyclocheilus anshuiensis. The sequence continues at coordinate 2,109,953 of NW_015554362.1, forward strand.
CCAAAAAACAACTGTTGGGAGTTATCTGCTTTTGCTATAAAACAAACTTTTAATATGTAAAAAGAAAAACATACTTTCAGTGAACATTAATTTTGTAAATTACCTGTATTTGTTTAAGTTATTATTGCTTAATCAAAACAACCCAACTGCAGTTTGATTGATATTACTTGGAATGCGCAATTAAAAAAATGTGATTTCTGAAAAAAAAAAATTATCAATTTTTGCAATGAACTCCTCAGTTCTTATCCAATGCATTGCTTCCCCCCGATTTCTCCACTATGTGGTAAACCCGTCACCTTGGTAGCGAGCGAGAGCATGTTTGCGCTGAAGAACGGAGGTGTGAGGGTGACCATCTGATAGAGGATGCAGCCCACGGCCCAAACATCTGCTTTCTCACCGTACGGCTCGTTCTTCACGATCTCTGGACTGACACACGAACCAAACAAACCCAGAAAATTAGCTTCACCTCAAACTCCAACACATGTTCAGCTGGTTGTATTTGAGAACTGCAAATGAAAGATTTCAGTACACACCAGCAGTACAGTATTGTCCCAACCACTGACGTCAGCTTACTGTTCTCCTGCTTCTGTTTAGCAAGACCAAAGTCAGCTGGAAAAAAGATTAGATTGGTTATTATGTATACAGTGTGATGCAGTGTAGAAGCCTAACAGCCCCTACATATACTATACCTATACTTACATATCCAGCATTATATATTCATATGATGCTCTGGACAGATAAAAGGTGATATTAACTCACTAATAGTGACTTTATCTCTCTCTCCGAGCATGATATTATTAGGTGTGAGATCTCGGTGGATGATCCGTTTCTCCTTGTGTAAGTATCTCAAAGCCAGACAGATCTGTGGAGTTTTCAATATGAATTTACTTCACTTTTATTTCACATTTCTCTTGCTCTGTGTGAGTGTCGAGCTGCTCACCTGTATGAAAATGTTCCAGATTCGCTCCTCAGTGAACGTCTGCCGTTTCTCTTTGAGAGAGCTGAAATGTTCAGCCAGCGGAGCTCCTTCTATGAGCTCCATCACGATATAGAGCTTATCAGCTGAGACAAAGACAAAAACGGACAGCTGTAAAAGACACACACACACACACACACACACACACACATGCATATATATGTATTGTAGATGTATTGGTGTCCAAAAGTCTGGAAATCTGGGGGGTTTATCATTTATGCTTGGAAATATACAAAAAGTTTCAGAATTTGTATTGTAGATGTATTGGTGTCCAAAAGTCTGGAAATCTGGGCGGTTTATCATTTATGCTTGGAAATATACAAAAAGTTTCAGAATTTTCAGAAGACAAACAAAATATTAAAACATTCTCAAATTTCATGTTCATTTTTTTTTTACTCAAACTCACTATTTGGAAAGGAAATATTTGTATTAAATGTGAAAGTATCACAGACATTTGGACTTCACTGTAATATTCATTATATGCATATCATTAAATATAAATATTACATATAATACAAAATGTTCATAAACAGAGGAGTACATACCTTCTAAAAATGTTTTGAAGTATTTTACAATGTTTGGATGAGACATCTGAAAGAAATTAAGAACTATAAATGACAGCTTGTAAGAAATGATATACTATAATTATATACAGAAATTATATTCTGCTTAATGAAAATTATTTCAGGACCATTACGTTTTTTAATTGTGACATTCATTTACTAATTAAAATGATGTAAAAATGCAGTAATGAACATCATCGTTTAAAATACCCCATGATTTTATATAAATTTTTTTTTTGCATTACAGTAATGAGAATGTGCTTATTTGACATGCAAACAAGGTCATTGTGCAAAAAGCTTCATGCTTAAAAAAAACAAGATTTATTTTCGTTATGAAAAATATCATTTCTTTTCATCTTATTATTATTATTTTAGGTTTGAAATGATTTAGCAAAATGCATGATCTGTGACTTTCATCGCTTTGACCACTAGAGGGACGTCTGAGCTGTTTCTGACAGAGACTCCATGTATTCACCTGTTCTTTAATGATGGTCATCTCAGACACAATCTTCTCCACGCTGCTGTCTCTGGACCGCTTGTCCTTGCCAAAGGCCGGATTGTGAAAGTTCACCTCCTTCAGTGCCAGAATGTTCTGTCCGCTCTGTTTACGGACCTTTGAGTGGGAGCAAAAACAACTGTGAATGGCTCAAATGAACTATTAACTAACACAGCACGAATAAACAGTGAAGACGGTTCACCTTAAAGACGCTGCCAAAGGCACCGCTGCCCAGATGGTCCAAAACCGCATAACCATTGATCACTCTCAGAGGAGGTCGGTTCTGGTTCACCGTCTCTATGCTTTCCCTGAGAACATCCAATTCCTCCTCCTACAGAACAGATAAATGGATGAAAACAGATAAACGGGCCAGAGAGAAAATATTAAAGAGAGCTTTGACCTTTCTCTCTAACTAGTTCAGTGCAAAAGTTTCAATTTAATGTCGGAGAAGCAGCAGGGTCAAGGAAGACAACAAAGATCATCACTATCTTACCGTTAATTTGGCGATTTTCTCCTGCAGCGGTTCATACGCGGTAATGTCTCTCACATAGTGCCCAACATCAATAAACATCTCGAACAACTCTGGAGAAAACAGTCTGGAACAAACAAATCATTTGCACCAACATCATTTCATTTAGATACAAAAAAAGAAACAAAAAACATAAAAATTGTAATAATTTCAATAAATAAATAAACAAACAAACCACCTGGATAATATGAATAAAATACAGAAATAATCAATAAAAATGGAGAAAACAGTCTGGAACAAAACAATAATTAAATTCATAATTTCATTTAGATACCAAAAAATAAATAAATTAAAATATAATAATATAAATAAATAAATAAGCCACCTATATAATATAAAATACAGAAATAATAAATAAAAAATGTAATACATTTCTATAAAATAAAATAAAAATACCTTTTAAAGTGATGTCTATTGCGTTCCATACTAAAAAGGAATCGTAGGGCCCTGAAAGCATAACACTTCAGAAAATAGTTCAATTATTATGTGATAAATACTGTATCTTTCATATTAAACCTGCTCGAGACTGTAAATCACATTTGATGTACCTGCAGAGATTTAGCCTGAGAATCTTTAAAGCTTTGTGGCAAAATCAATTTGCCAATTATGTACACACCATTCTCCTAAAACAGAATCAAAGCATGTAGAATACATAAATACGAGATTAATACAAATTGATGTTTTCGATTCAAGAGAAGCATGAGACAATGAGAAGCGGACTACCTGAACCACATTATGTGCTGTTGTGTCGTCCAAAACAAGCTCAGTGATCGCTGCACAGCATGCTGGGAACAGGGATAGGAGTTAGTGCTTTCATTAGTTGTGACTTCTAGAATGCAAGACAATGCCGAATGTATTCTACTGCGGGAAAAGTCATCTCAAACACAGCCATATTTGTGCATTCGAGTGAATCTCACAAAAAAAAAAAAAAAAATCCATTGTTCATATCCCACTGTACATGCATCTTACAGTATATATGAATTATATGTATCATAAATAATAATGTATATATGTATATCACAAATAAATAAATAAATGTCGCAAAGGAGTAAAAATAATACCTCCAATACCTACAAAAAAAAAAAAAAAAGCAAAAATGAAATATTTTTAATTAAAAAAATAAATAAATAAAATAAATACATTTCACAGAGGAGTATTTACCTTCAAAATATGTAAAAAAAAAATATATATATATATATCACAAAAACAATAGTAATAATAATGAAGAAAAATTGTATTGAGACTGGTCTTGATAGATGACATAGTTGATGTAAATTAATTAAATTTTTCATTACTCGTTAATTTGCAAAGAAAATATTTGCATTAAATGAGAAAAATATCAAATTACAAGCATTTTTCTAGTTGTCTCAGACTTTTGGATAACCATATATCAAAAAAAGAAAAAAAGAAAAGAAATTCTGTGCATAAACTCATTGTAGGTATCATACTGAAGTTGCTGTCCATCAATTGATGCAAACTGTGCATCTAAATATGCTTAACATGTTGTCTACTACATGATGCTTAAAAATTTGCTGTATGTCAAAATTCACCTTTTAGGATTTCCTACAGGAAAGCTTATAATGTATAACTTTTTATACAGTCTATCTATTAAGCCCTGTATATTGTCTAATTTTATCATTATCATTAGTAAGCACCACTAAATTAATACATTTGTGTATTTTCCTGTGCATCCTCACCTGCCTGCAGATTGATGGTGTTCTCCGCTGTCTCTTGAGGGCTCACCTCCGCCGACACGTGCTGTCTGTGTATCCTGCCTGCCGCGTTGGCGCTGGAAAGCGTTTCTATGGTGGAGCGATCGGACACATACACTCGTTCTCTGGAAATAAAAGTTGTGCATGGCTTTAAGTTCATTTAAAGCTCTTGAAACTAACATGAGCGGAAGGCACTGAGACTCACCCGTGTAAGATGCGCAGCAGTTGTTGCACACCGCCCCACGCCCGGATCTCAGCACTGGTGTCGGGGTCCTGACACAGCTGCACGAGAGCCCACACAGCGCTCCACAGCAGCTTCACGTGCTCCGAGTGCAGGAGACTGAGCAGCACCGGCACGCCGTCACACTGACGCACCTGATCCCTGACACACTGCACCGAGCACAGCAACCTCAGCAGCTCCGCGCTCAGCCTGAGAGCACACACATATACACAATGACAAATAATATCCAAATGAATTCAGATTTAAAAGTAATTTCTGTGCCACTAGAGGTCCCACTAATTGGTTTGATGACCTATTTCATAAATAACATAAAAGATATTATTTTTGACCATTTTTTTAATCAAAATACAGTAATATTGTATATAAGTTTTTATTTGAAAATATATTTAAAACGCAATTTATTCATTTTATTTTAAAATTAAATGTATGTTCTTCAGAAATCATTCTAATATGCTGATTTCTTATTATTATCAATGCTGAAAACTGTTGTGCTGCTTGATATTTTTGTAGAAGCCATGCAAAAAAACATTCAAAATTGTAATAATTTCAGTAAATAAACAAACAAACAAACCACCTAGATAATATGAATAAAATACAGAAATAATAAATAAAAATGGAGAAAACAATCTGGAACAAAACAATTAGCACCCCATAGTTGCATTTAGATACCAAAAAAATTTATTAATTAAAATGTAATCATTTAAATAAATAAATAACTCACCTATATAATATAAAATAATAAATAAAAAAATGTAATACATTTCTATAAAATAAAAAAATAAAATACCTTTTAAAGTGATGTCTATTGTATAGCTATATCTAATAAAAATCAAATCAATGTGGGTCTGATTTACAGCAATATGTTAATTGCGAGAAGTAATTACACTGCGAAATTTAAGTTAACAATAGTAGCAACAGTCACAAATTCAATGCAAGAATGCTCATGCAATCATAACTTCAAAACAATTTCATTCATCAACACACAGAAAAATGACTGCAAAAGAAATCATTAGAAAAAAAAAAAAAAAAACACACCTTAAGTTGTCAAACCAATACTTACCTTTTTGAAAACATGTCATACTCTTGTAATACAACTAGAAGATGCTCCACAACAGACAGCTCTCCGATCTTCTCCTTGCATTCTTGACTAAATGAGAAGTGGGATTATTGATTAAAATCCATCATGCTCATGCAATTGCTGTAGATATATATTTCTCATGAAATAAAAGCACCTTTCAGCCAGTGTGGTGAGAGCCAGGAGAGATCCTAAAACCACACTACTGTCCCGCGTAGAGAGCAGCTTCACGAGCGTCTGTGCAAACGAAAAATTATTTACTGTAAATCAGTGTCATTTCAGTATATCTGATATACTATTATAGTTTTTGTTAATTAGATTTTGGTTTTATACTTTTTGTTTTTACTTAATAATTTAATTGTATTCAGTTTTAATAATTTTGTTGTGGGTTTGTCAATTGTATTCGTTTTTTTATATGTCTATAGAGTATCAGTGTAAATTTAGTATTTGGCATACAATTATATTTTTATTCATATTTTTATTTTTTATTTTATTTGTAAAGTTTTTGCAATTTTGTTTTGTGTTTTTGTCATTATTATTATTATTTTAATATGTCTATATATTTTGTTATTCTTTTTTTTTTTCAGTTTTAGTTTTGGTTATTTTAGTATATCAAGTTAAACTAAATGAAAAATGTTGCCTTGGCAACTAGCTGAAAAAAAAAAGAATTTTAAGTTTTGATATATTTAATTTTAGTTAACATTCATTTTATTTCAAGCAGCGAAAATGTTTTTTTTTTTGTGGTTTTAATTACAGTATGATTATAGTATTTAAAATATCTATCTATATAAATAAATAAATATTATATATATAAGCATTCAGCTCTAATACACAAAAAACTACAATCTGCTGTTTGAAGAGGATTTACATGAATAAAGCACATACCTTATGTGCACCACAATTAATAATCCACTGTCTTTGTTCCTCAACAGAAGACAACTTCTGAAACATATCTGCGGAGCAAATGATGGGGAAACAAGCACAGCAAGCACGCATTATTCTTCTTGCGGCTCGTTTCCAATCTGTACACACTGTGTAACATACTGCAGCATGTTTGTCTCACATGTCATTGCAACCAGCTGCTCGATTTCCAGCGTCCGTTCTCTGCATTCTAGATACACGGTTGCAACCGACTCCATGTGCTGAAAAACACCCAATGAGACACAATGAGTTTCCACACGCTGCTGTGCATTATCAACATTTGAACATTGTGACAATGTTTACCTCAGCGAACTGCCCAGCACCTTGGAGTTCAAAGAAGACTTTCTATAAGAGGACACAGAAAAATATAAAAGACAAGAGTGTCAGAATCACTAGTATTTTATTTAATTCAACAGGGTGTAAACAGCAATAGCTATATTATAAGCTTACATAATATAACATAAAAGTAACACTTCACAATAACGTCCCATTAGATAACGTTAGTTCATAAATTAACTAACAATTAGCAATACAACTTGTTACGGCATTTATTAACCTTTGTTAATAAAACTACAACTATTCATTTTTAGTTCATGTTAGCTCAAATCCATTAAATAATTTTAACAGATACAACTGCTGACTTTAATAATGTGTTCGTAAATTAATATTAACTAAGATTAATAAATGCTTTAAAGGTTTTTTTTTTTTTTAATTTTTAGTAGTTACCTAATATTAACAAATATAACCTTATTGTAACGTCTTACCAATATAAACGCATCAAATAATATAATAACACACTACAGAAGATTAACACTAATTATGCTGTTAAACTATATATAATGATACTAATGCTTCATTCTATACTATTTTTATAATATGTTATTAGACCAACTGTGTATATAGTATGTTAATATTTACAATCAGGTGGATCTGCCTTTCTATTTTACATTTTATATATTGTCTTTAAAAAAATTATTGGTTCATGTTGCTGCATTGCAAAAATACTAACTTATATTTATAATGAATTTAATGTATTTAATCTTAATTTTAATGTAATTTATTACTCAGTTAAATAACTTATACGGATCATTTCTTCATATTAGCCTATTAACAATGTTGTACATTGGTTCACATTTTTACAGACTTTTCTAAAAGTGAATGATTTTTAAGATAATATTAAACTGAGATTTTGGATCTCACCTGGTGAAGAGGATCCCTGATCAACAATCTCAAGCAGTTTAAAACTCTTAGGATGGTGTCTGAGGAGGAATTTTCCAGCCAGTTGCTAAAAACAAATAAGACTGGTCTATAGTGATCCATAACTGGCATGCATCATCAGCATCATACTCATAAATACAGACCTACAACCGAGTCTGTTATTGATCAAGGCAGTGAAGATGTCCAGGAACAGTCTGTGATGTGGCTGCTCACTAAAACACCTCTGATTTCTGTAGGTCACGCTGTTAATGACATGAATGTTGGTTAAAAAAATGCAAGAGAATAAGAGCAAAATGAGCAGATAGCATGTGCACCTAAAGTTATCCAGCTCTGATGCTTCGGTGCTTGTGCCGTTTTTCCGGTGATCAGGAACATTTGAGGAGTTCTGAGGCTTCCGTCCCTTGGATTGATTCAACGATGAAACCTGAGAAGGTGAGCAGAGATGAAAAACTACATTAACGATTGTGAAACCAAACCCACATTCAGAATTTAACTGAGAATAAAACTGCAGTTCAATTCCTGATTTTGAATTGAAGCAGCAAAAAGAATTGTAATTCAAATTTAACATTTAAAGGGGTCATATGATGCGATTTCAAGTTTTCCTTTCTCTGTGGAGTGTTACAAGCTGATTGTGCATAGATAAGATCCCTGAAGTTGCAAAGACTAAAGTCTCAAAACCAAAGAGATATTCTTTATCAAAGTTAAGACTCAGCCACGCCCCCCTAAAACGGCTCGTTCTAACACGCCCCCACATGTCTACCTCACTATGTGGAAATATTTGCGTAATGCCGCCCAAATGTGCACGCAAAGAAAGAAGGCGTGGTTTCAGTAACCGCAGTTAGTGTTGAAGCAGCCATGTCAGGGAGACGCTGTGTGTTTCTAGGCGAAAGCAAAAGCACTTTATTTGGCCTTCCGAAAGTAGATGCATTTAGGAATCTTTAAGATTACTCACAACAGAACAGCAATGCATTTTATGGACGACCGTTTCGTGAACCTAGGAGAAGTATGGAATAAAATCACTGTCAAAAATAATCGTACATAATTCAAAGCATTTGTGTGTCATTTTAATTTACTCGTGCGTAATTTGAAAGTATTGTATGTAATTCTGTTTTTTGTCAGAGTTGGATTCCAAAATCTACGCCCACGACAGTTTACAGATACGAGATTGTGTGTGTTTGTTAGAGTACAACTCCAAAATGTACGACTATGACAGTTTACAGACACAACGCTTGTTTTCACAACAGCTCTGTTACACGCACGACATGCGAATTGCGACCACGAAGTGCGGTGTGCGAAACGACTGTCAAAAATACGTCATCATTACAGTAAGTTACGAGCGAACTGCTGCCAGTTACTGTAATTTCTACAGTAAGTTTGTTTTACAGTGTAGATATGAACTTACCGTTTATTTTAATAAATATAAAAAATCTAAAAGGTGTGCATTATAGTTGACACCTACATGAACACTTTACAGTTGGTTTTATGACTGTGAGTCATTCTCCTCAAATGCTGTTGAGCTTTAAATTATCGCATATTTTGTGCTTGAGCCCATATTCGTAAAGAAAAAAATAGCAATATTTACATATGATTTGACAGTTTATTCATTAAAGCATGTCAACATATTCTGTTGCACCAAATACACAAAATAATGATCTTTAAAAAAGCATCACATGACCCCTTTAAATAATCTGAAAACAAAAATTAAATTTCAATTAAAATTTATTGTCAAAATTACAATTTTACCTGTTTGGATACTGGAGCTGTGATCAGTGATAAAAGTCTCCTGAGATCAAGAAGCTCCCTAAAAAGATATTTTAAAAAGACATTATAAATATCAGCAGAGAAACTAAATTCACATCAGTAGTAGCAGTAGTTTTAGTGAAGGCTTACTTGTCTTTAGGTTTTGGATTTGGTCTGTTTGGTCCTCTAGACTTTCTGTCTTGGAGAGGCATGTTGACACTATATTCATTACTCTCATGTCTGCAGATGACAAATATTTCAGACATTGCTTTTTCATGCACTGGCCAGTTTTGAGATTTTGGTCTATTTGGCTTTTCATAACACGTTGTTTCAGACTAGTAGAAAAAAATATTTTTCTTTATTACACTTTATCTGTGTGTGTCTGTAGGTTTCAATTACAATACATATCTTTAAAGGCCGGGTTTTCACAATTTCTCTTTTTTTCTCCACTTCAGCAGCACTTAAATGTGATTTATTTTTTCCTGACTGTTGACAGTTTTTTTCTGATTTATGGAGGGATAAAAAGAGATATCCAAAAATTTTGAAATTTGAAAATTTTGAATCTGAATCTGGCATTCAGTTCCGGAAATATATATGCATTACTGCATATTTAATTAGATAATGCATACTTTGCATATTTAAACCAGTTTTGAGATTTTGGCCTATTTGGCTTTTCATAACACGTTGTTTCAGACTAGTAGAAAAAATATCTTTTTCTTTATTACACTTTATCTGTGTGTGTCTGTAGGTTTCAATTACAATACATATCTTTAAAGGCCGGGTTTTCACAATTTCTCTTTTTTTCTCCACTTCAGCAGCACTTAAATGTGATTTATTTTTTCCTGACTGTTGACAGTTTTTTTCTGATTTATGGAGGGATAAAAAGAGATATCCAAAAATTTTGAAATTTGAAAATTTTGAATCTGAATCTGGCATTCAGTTCCGGAAATATATATGCATTACTGCATATTTAATTAGATAATGCATACTTTGCATATTTAAACATAACACTTGTTATACAAAAAAAAGTTTGTTATTTGTAATGTAATGAATCAATTATTAATGTAATCCATCAGTTGTGGAAACGACATGAGAGTAAGTAAATGATTTTGGGGTGAACTATTATTTAAAATAGTCACACTCTTTTATAATGCAAACTTTGCAGATTCAGTGGCTAGTATTTGAACACTTAAAAATCATTTCTGCTCACTGTCTGTGAATCAGCTGGTGTTTTTGGTGATTTTTAATGGATGTTTGTTGTCAGTTCTCCTCAGGTTCACACAGGTGGAGTGTTTTTGTAAATATTCTGTTTTGAAAAGTGTCTCTATGCTATCACTCGTTAGAATAAAAGCCAGGACGGCTTTATATCTCGCAGGGTGCATTTTCTCACCTGTGTGGATCGGGGGTATTCAGAGATGAATCGCATGCTTGAAGGTCGTCATATATTTTTGAGAAGAAAACACACACAACCAACCGGAAGACGCGATGTTGAGGCGTCTGCGGTTACCATGGCGATACTCAACCAAACGCTCCGGGCTGAGCTCGAGTTTCTCTTTTTCCACTGATCTGGAGTCAGTGAGAGTTACAACAAGTACACATTATTTTAATTACTATACAAAATAAAGGCTGAAATACGGATTTCTACGTGTATTAGCAAAGATGCATAGCACACAAATAAATATCTTTAATAAAATATGTGGACGTTCATCTTACCTCTCATTTGACTGACCTTCTTTAAATGCTTTGTTAACGTACATAGCAATGTGATTAAAACTAAAATGTCAAATGTTAAATAAAATGCTCTTTTTAAATGTAGAGATATTATAATATTATTTTTTTTACCTAAAAAAATATTTAGCTGGGAAAAAAATATATAATAATAAATTAGGTTGCATATGGAAACCCCTTTCCTCCTGATAGATGTCATTTACATTCAAGAAGTCAAAAGTTCAGAAAGAGATCATCCTCTTTTTTTTTAATCTCATATCATAAACGGATGTATCTACGTCAGTGAGGAGAGGTGTGCAACATAAATTGGACTGAACACCTTTCATGCTGAGCCAGCACAAACCTTTCTCAAGGGAACTGTATTTCTGTTATTGAAACGGTAAGACCAAAATCAATACATAATTATTTTTATATAATTATTATATTATACTTTCAGTTTTACAAGCTTTGACAAAAAAATAATAATTTTTCATGTCATGTCAAAATACTCCCAATACAAAACCTGAATATGTGAAACACTGAAAATGTGTTTGTTGAAAGCTGAGTGTGTGAACACATATTTTGATGCATGTTGAGGTTTGCATGTAGTTTGCACTCCTACGAGTTCAGATATTATACACACTTCCAGTTTTGCATTTTAGTTCAACTTTAGCTGCGTCTGCTTTCATTCACCAGTCAGTTATCCTTTCAGTATGACAAAAGAATCTCTTAAACATCCTCGATATGGCTATTCTCAGGCAAGGTCTACAGGAATAAAACAGGGAAATCAGACTAAATCAGACTAAATCTTAGAAGACCCCAGGAAGCACACAGACGTTTGTGGTAAGTAAGGCTTAAGTTTCATATTAGTGACTTAAGTAATTTCCCTTGTGTCGAAACAACACTCTAAAAAATGCTGGGTTGTTTCAACCCAACTTTGGGTCAAATATGGACTAACC
>NW_015554362.1:2122587-2140382 GCF_001515605.1 Sinocyclocheilus anshuiensis
TTTGGGTCAAATATGGACTAACCCAACCGTTGGGTTACATTTTTACATTAAATTTTTAACCCAAAAGTTGGGTTAGTCCATATTTGACCCAAAGTTGGGTTGAAACAACCCAGCATTTTTTAGAGTGAATAATCCGTTTTAAACAAATACACTGTACTTTGGTCTTAAGTGTTAAAGTCACACTTTTAAAAAATCTGAATAAAATACTTATAAAACCTATAAAACAATACTATAAAATGTGTACTGGTCACTCACAGGACGCTGCATTAAAAAAGCAAATAATCAAATAAAATAATGGAATAAAATATTATTAAAAAATAATAAAATACAATAAACCATCAAATAAAATAAACCAAGCCACTTGGTTTTGTTATCTAATACAATGCTTTTGAAGACATTTGTAAATGTCTTATCGGGGTACTGATCACACACAGGATGTTGCACTGAAAAAGTAAAATAATAAAATAAAAATTAAATATAAAACACAATAAAATAAAAGGAAATGAAATAATAATAATAATAATATCAAAGCATGCCACTTGGTTTTGTTATTTAATACAATTCCTTTTAAGACATTTTTAAGTGTGTCTTTCATGTTCAGATATTTTTTAGAAAAAAAAATGTACTGATCGTGCATAGGATGTTGCATTAAAAAATACATGTAAAAATAACGAACGGAAAATAAATCAAGCCACTTGTTTTTGTTATCTATAATACAGTGACTTTCATGTCCAATTGCATTTTTGGAAAATGAAGTTGCATTGAAAATGCTAGCTAGCTAGCTAAATAACTAAATAAAAATGTATTAGATAACAAAATCAAGTGGCGTGGTTTATTATATATATATATGTGTGTGTGTGTATATATATATATTTTTTTATTTATTATATTTTATGTTTTACTTTTTTCAATGCAACTTCCTGTTAACGATCAGTGCGGGTTTTTTTTGTTTGTTTGTTTTTTTATGAAACTGAAACTCTGAATCATGGTTTCAGACCATTTAAGTGCGACTTACATGTCCAAATACATTTGTAAACCACTGTAGCTGTTCATTAGTGTTGGCCAAATCAATTATCAAAGTACCTATACGAGTGGCATTTTAACAATCATATACCTTGTTGGATAAATGTCAGTCTCATTTTGATGTTTTTCAGAGTTCGTTCACATGCAAAATGATAAACCACTGGGTGATTTTAGCCGTCTACATCCTGACGTTTCTGATCGGCCTTCCTGCCAATCTACTGGCTATTTGCACCTTCTTTAAGAAACTGGGTGACAAACCCAGTCCGAATGACATCCTGCTCTTCAACCTGACGGCTTCTGACTTGGTCTTCCTGCTCTTTCTGCCCTTCAAGATGTACGAAGCCGCCGTTGGCATGAAATGGTATTTATCCCAGACCCTGTGCTCCATTGCCTCCTATTTCTTTTTCACCACCATTTACACCAGCTCCCTGTTGCTCATGGCTATAGCCATTGACCGCTACTTAGGGCTGGCGTTTCCATTCAAGTACAGACTGTTGCGTAAGCCACTTTACGCTGCAGCAGGAAGCGTCATCATCTGGCTGGTCAGCGCTGCCCATTGCAGCATCGTCTTCATCACTGTCCACATTCCAGATCTGAACGCCACCCTTCCCAAAACGGTCTGCTATGAAAACTTCACAGAGCAGCAAAAGAAGATCTTGTTACCAGTCCGACTTGAATTCTTTGTGGTTATATACATGCTGCCGCTCTTAGTTTGTATCTTCTGCTATATCAACTGCATCTACATCCTGTACAGCAGGCCTCATATATCTAAAGAGAAAAAGCAAAGGGCCATTGGCATGGCGTTGTGCACGCTCACCATCTTTTTACTCTGTTTTTTACCCTACAACTTGTCTCATCTGGTGGGTTTCAGCAGCAACAACAGCCCGTCGTGGAGGTACTACACGCTCCTGCCCAGCACCCTCAACACCTGTCTGGATCCGTTCGTCTTTTACTTCTCATCCTCCACTTTCCGTGAAAGCAAAACTGTTTCTTTACTCAAGAAGTGGTGTTGTTTTACACAGAAGACTAAAAAGAGTGACACTGAACTTGTGACTGTGGCAGAATGAACCTTTTTTTGCATTTGAACATCAGTTATGTCATGACTCCATGCAAATTGCAAATCTATGTATTAATTTAATAACTTTAAATATTCATTCATTATTTAAGGATTGACACATTTAGCATAGTTATTTTTCAAAGTAGTACTAAAGTTTGGGGTTGTTAAGAATTTTTTTTTTTTAAAGAAAATTTAAGAAAGGCTGCATTTGTTTGATCAAACATACTGTAAAAATCTGAAATATTATTACAATTTAAAACAACTGTTCTCTACTTAAATATATTTTGAAATGTAATTTATTCCTGTGATCAAAGCTGAATTTTCAGCATCATTACTCGGTATCGCAAGATCCTTCAGAAATCATTCTGATTTGCTGCTCAAGAAAGTTTCATTAAAATATTCTGAACATTCAACCATTTCCTGTGGTGGTTTTGGAATGTATTTTTATTAACCAAGTTTCCACTATCACGGAAAATCAGAAATATCAGGGGGAAAAAAATCAAATCAAAAATCAGAAACAAGAAATATCAGGGAATTTTAAAATGGTAATTTTCAAGCCTGAAAATCTAATAGAAATGTCACATTAATAGCCAAAATGTTGAGAGTTTTACTAAATTATTATTAATCTTAAACATTTTCCTGGTCAGTTTATGGATATTATTAAGAAATTTTGAATATCAGGGAATTTTAAAACGTCATTGAAATTGATCAATCTTAAAAGTCATAGAAAACTCAAATTAAAAGGCAAAATGTTGAGAGTTTCACCAAAATATTATAAATATTAAACTTTTTCCTGGCTAATTTATGGATGTTGCTAATAAAATCTGAAAACTATATCAAAGAATTTTAAATTAATCTAAAAAAAATTACTACTAAAAATCAAATTACAAAAATTAAAAATTGTATTAAAATATAAAAAAAAAAAATTGTATTAATATAAAATATAGAATAATAATTTTAATCGTTTTTCTGTTTGTTTATTTCTAAATTAACAGTGAAAATGTTGAGAGCTTCATTAAAATATTCTGAATATTCAAAATATTTTTGATTTTTTTAATAACTCCGTTTCCACCATGCTGGAAAACCTAAAAATATCAGGGAATTTTAACATTTAATTGTCATTAAAACGCTTTAATTAAATTTCATTTTTAATTGTCATTTTAAAAAAGTTGTAGAAATGTCAATCTAACAACCAAAATGTTGACCTACCTTCACTAGTTTATGTCAGTCAGTAAATGAACAGAATGCCATCGAATGATGAGAATAATCTGAGATTTTATTTGAGAATTTGTCTCTCTGTGCATGACCAATCATTCAGTTTCATTCAGGATTGTGTGACTTATTTTTAATCTTAAATGTTCACCTGTTGGGATAGAGACTAAAGAAATCCTGCGGGAAAACCTGCAGAGGAAGAACGTGGCGTATTTTATCTTTCAGCCAACTTGCGCTGGTACTTTTTAAGTGGGATCAGATAACCAAACACCTGTATATATACACATTTAGACACTTGAGTGTTTGTTGCTCCTGCGTTTTAGCGAGAGCCGGCCACTCGGCGGCATTCATGCATCCTGTAGGCACACATGTAAAATATACCTGCAAAAACAAAACACACGTGTTAAATGAGATCAACAGGACATGCTGGAGCTCAAACTAAAATAATCCATCTTCACCGACCTGCAAAAAAGGTCATGTGCAGAGCGACCCAGCCCAGAATGTAGGACCATGAGAAACGCCAGTCGCTGAAACGCTTCCCGAGGAAGTTCACCGTCACCCCGGTGTAGATGGCCATAGCCAGCAGAACAAAGAGCGCTGGAGGAGACATGAATGAGAAGGTTTTTCATTATCAGTCTGTATAAGCATCCGTCAATAGCTCACTGAAGGGAAAGACTTACTGGAGATAAAAAACATGATCCCTGCAGCGAAGGAACGGTTGAATCGCTTAAAGGCGGAGAAGTGAGCGAAGGAGAGGATGCCTGCGATGATTCCCGCAAAACACGACATCGCTGAGAGGATCATGAAGGCCCGGGTTGCGTTCCAGTAAGCTGAAATGAGAGACAATTGCAGAAACAAAGAGAGAGGTGCTGGACACTTTGGCTTAGACTTATGGAGGAACATGGACTTTTGAACTTCACAAATTTGGGGAAACTGCAGTTAAAGGAGCAACGTTTAATGAATCACTGCAGCCTTTATGGTTAAAAGATAGAATAATAATGTTTTGGTTTGTTTAGTCCAATATTTGTAACTTTTCTTTAACTTTTCTATGAGGAAAAAATATAAATCTAGAATAATAATATTAAAGGGGACATCGGATGCAAAATTCACTTTTACATGATGTTTGCATATAAATGTGTCTTAGCAGTGTGTGGACACAACCAGCTTACAATGATACAAATCCATTCACTCCTTTTTTTTTCATCCCCAAAGAAAAGGTTTCTGAACAAGGGACAATTCAAGGCAGGTTTTGCTAAAAAGTTCAAACTCAAGGATGGATCAGCAGCACCCACTCTTCATGATCCAGCTGCACCTCCAAAAGAAGCAAGTCTCACACTTTTTTTTATGATTATTTGCATATCGCCTTTCCTCTTCCATGGAAGAGAGGGGCGGGGCGAGCAGAGCTCATTAGCATTTAAAGAGACATGCACTGAAACAGGTCACTGTGAACAGAGTGGATTTTGACAAGGTAAAAAGGGTGTTGTTTTACACGACCGTTGAGGAATTTGAACCAAAGTATGTTACAGACATTTAATGAAGACACTAAAGAATCATACCAACTTCTGGAAAATGGCCATCTGATGTCCCCTTTAAAATAAATGTAAACAACAAATTAAAAATAAATTTTTTTTTGCATATTTTTTATTTTATAAAAATAAAAAAAATTAATTAATTTATTAAAAAAACTAAAAGTGAAAATATTCTGAGTTTTGTTAAAACATTCTGGATATTCAACAATTTCCTGGGTTTGTTTGTTTACTTATTTAAGTAACAAAAATGAAATTGAAATGAATAAAATCTCAGTAAAGTCGTAGAAATGTTAAATTAACAGCCAAAATGTTGAGAGATTTACAAAAACATTCTAAATATTAAACATTTTCCTGGTTTGTTTATGGATATTGTTAAGAAAATGTGACCCTGGAGCACAAAAGCAGTCTTAAGTCGCTGGGGTATATTTGTAGCAATAGTCAAAAAAACATTGTATGGGTCAAAATTATCGATTTTTCTTTTATGCCAAAAATCATTAGGATATTAAGTAAAGATCATGTTCCATGAAGATATTTTGTAAATTTCCTACCGTGAATATATCAAAACTTGATTTTTGATTTGTAATATGCATTGCTAAGAACTTAATTTGGACAACTTTAAAGGCGATTTTCTCAATATTTAGATTTTTAGACCCTCAGATTCCAGATTTTCAAATAGTTGTATCTCGGCCAAATATTGTCATATCCTAACAAACCATACATCAATGGAAAGCTTATTTATTCAGCTTTCAGATGATTTATAAATCTCAATTTCAAAAAATTGACCCTTATGACTGGTTTTGTGGTCCAGGGTCACAAATGTGAATACGTCTGGGATTTTTAAAATGAATTTCCAGCGCTGAAAACATTGAAATTAATAAATCTGAATGAAGTCATATAAATGTCATGGACATGTCTATAATGAATAATTATCAATTAACACAAATGACTGAAAAAGTTATGGATATTAATTGGTCAAAAGGTGTGGGAATGCAAGAATCATATATATATATAAACAAAATAAATAAATATATAAACAGGAAACGGCATGTAACACATTGAATTAAATGTGAAATTTTTAAGCATGAAGTGAAATTTTGTAGGTTTTTGACTTTTGAAGTCGTTTTATTTAAACCTTTAAAAAATGATATTTGCAGTCAGTCTCTCACTCACCGATGCTGTCGGTCTGCGTGTAGCATTTGCCAGACATGCAGTATCTCCACAGGCCCTGGTGAGCGAAGCTGCCGGACAGTCTGTACTGCATCCAGTAGTCCGTCGCCGTGGAGACCACCAGCAGGATGTTGCCCACGATGGCACAGAATAAACCCCCTCCAATAAAGCTGTACATCCTGAGGAGCTAAACGCACTGACAGACACATTACAGTCAATTACACACACACACACACAGATGCTCATCATGCACAGTATATTCAGGTGAATCACGAAACAGGTCACTCTTAAAAATAAAGGTTCCAAAAGGGGATTTTCACAGTGAAGAACCATCTTTGGTTTCCTAAAGAGCCTTTCAGTGAACAGTTCTTAAAACAACCATTTTTTTCTTAGTGTGAAGAATATTTTAATAATCTAAAGAACACTCTTAAAGAGGCTATATGCAGAATTCAGAAACCCTTGTTATTAGTGACACCGGTGGCCGCTAAGTGAACCGCACACGTAGCGTACACGAGGCTGAACGTGAAGCACGGATCTGATTTACTAACAACAAAATTATTTTTCGTTCTTCTATGGAAGCCTGTTTCCGCCACTGAATAAAACAATTGAAAAAGTAATTGCGATTTTTTATATTTTTTTCACAGAATTGTGAGATATAAACTCGCAATTGCGAGTAAGTCCTAATTGTGAGATATAAACTCACAATTCCGAGAAAGAAAGTCATAACAGCAAGATATAAACTCACAATTCTGAGAAAAAAAGAGAAAAAATTCTGAGATTTTCGAGTTTAAATCTCGAAATTGTGCCTTTTTTCTCCATTGCGAGTTAAGTCAGAATTGTGAGATATTAACTCACAATTCTTGAGGAAATATCAGTTTTTTCCCCCCTCAAAATTGGACTTTATAACTCGCAATTGCGAGTTGATAGGCTCTCTCACAATTCTTATACAAACTCACATTTGCGAGAAACAAAATCAGAATTGCCAGTTTATATTTCACAATTCTGTGAAAAAACAATTGCGAGATAAAAAGTCACAATAACCTTTTTATATTTTTTATTCAGTGGCGGAAACGGGCTTCCATATTCTTCGCTTAGAAGTAAAAAGAAGTTGGAAATACCTTTGCATATAAATATATCAATAACAAAATAAACACACAACAAACATGACAGCAGTGAGAAAACAGCAGTTAAGAAAGCATCTAATCATACGTTTGCTCCAGCTCATATCAACAGATGAGGTCATTAAAATTACAGTTACGATAGTTTGAAGCATATTTTGCGACTATATACTATATGTGAGACTATAGTTTGAATTAATCCACTTTCTTTGCATGACATTACATGACATTACAGTAGCCTACAGAACGGCTCTCTCGGCATTATCCTGAACACTGTAAGCATTCATTTCACATGAGAGGCTTTTGATTTTCCAAGTGAAAACGTCCGGAGTCCTTCACATCAAAACCAGTCTACTCTACAAGTTGGGAAAGTTCTCGATTTTTAGGTTTGTTACAAACTGTTCACACATTGGCAACAAAAAAAAGCAACTAATACATGAAAATTCTCACATATAGCCTCTTTAAAACTAAAGGTAGCCTACAAGAACCTAAAAACCTTTCAGTGAAATGTTCTTAAAACAAACTTTTTTTCTTAGTGTGAAGAATTTATTATTATTTTTTTCACTATAAAAGAACCTTTTGTGGAATGGAAAGGTTCCATGGCTGTTCTTTTTTGAACCAATTAAGAACCTTTATTTTTAAGAGTGTTGTTATATTTCACTCTTATTTATTTCACAAAATAAATAAGAAATTCTATTATGAATTTTGAATATTTTTTTTGTATCATTAAGCCTTTTTTGAGCCTAAATATGCTTAATTGTATTGAAAATATTGTCACAATATAAAAATGTGAATCATTTATAAATATAGGCTGCAATTTACTTGTGTAAAATATTTTTATGTATTTATTGTTTTTTATTTTTTTTAGATTCTATTTGGTAGTTTGTAAGATTAAAGTTTCAAAATGCACGAACTGATAAAAAATGTCGCTTTGAAAAGAACAAAACATCTGCCATATATCTAAATTTGAGTATTAAATGTAGTGCACAGCTGTCATTAAAGCAGCTCTGATTCATTTACACAGAACCTAAAAAATATTTAACATTCTTTTACTATTTTGCCACAAAAATGAAAAGCATGAATACGTTTAATTCCTCACATAGTCAAATTTCCACCAGTTTGTACGTGCGTTTACAGTTTCCTGTGTTTTACACCCCACACCAGAATTGCACAAGCAAAACAGCGTCAGTAACTCGTACTTCAGGACACGTGATATCATTCACACAATGCCTATCTGCAATGCCTCACAACAATATGTAAACAATAGAGTTGAACACCATACACATGCAAAACAGCAGAGGGACAACAAACACACAACTGATGGAGAAATGACCACTTATCATTATCATCAGCATAAAATGTGATGAGAGGCCTGAAACATGCACTACATTATTAATATATGAATGGAGATGATTCAAGCTACACAAGCTCCATTTCACACATTATTGCTTTTCAAAATATGTATATGTTTAAATCACAAGTATGCTGAATTTTCAGCATTGTCACAGAGGGCGCTATAGCATAAACAGTCTTTACAGTTAGTTTACTCTGTCATGGCAGAGCAAAGTATGAAATGTTGAGTAAACATAAGTCTCTGGATGAATACGATGAACACATAATATGCATTTACAGTTTCTAGTCAGGATGCCAAACAGAAGCATCAGAGGTTAAAAGCAAAAGTGACACTTTTAAAGAGTCCTTTCGTTGATGTGACTAATGCTTATGGTTACAGAACTTCCTGCAGATTAAATCTGTGCAAACACCCACTCTAAACTTCCGCAAATATTGTTCAATGTTCAAAAAAACGTTTAGGGTAAAAGGACAGAAAATTTACATAAATGTATTTCAACACAATAGTGTACATGAAGCTTCTAAGTAACAAATAAATAAATAGATAAAAATAAAATATAAATAAAAATAAAATGTGGTATTACTAATAAAATAAATAGAAAGTGATATTAAGCATGTGAACTCAAAATAATAATTGAATAAATCAAATAAATGCTGAAATTTATATTCAATTAAATTTTTTTCGTTTGTTATTGATAATAAATTTAATTTTAAATTTAATTATTAAATATTTAAATTTAATTATTGATACATTTGTAATTAATTTGCAATTAAAGATTTTGCATTTAATTACAAAAGATTACTTTCTCTCCTCAATGTACATCACGTTTTTAATAAAGTATAAATTAAAAAAATATTTTTAAAGATTACATCAGTTTGTCCATCAATTTTCAAAAGTTCATTATTTTTTTAAATTGTTGCTAATATAATTTGTAAAGAAAGATTTTGCATTTAATTAAAAAATAATGTTCACTAATAGTGAAACTTCCGGTCACCACTATACAAGACTTCAAAAATGTTTTTAATAAAAATACAAATAAAAATACTTTAAAGAAGATTACATAATTTATCCATCAAATATCAAGAGTTCAATTCATTTTTTTTTTTTTTTTTTTAATTCCTAACAATACAATTTGTAAGGAAAGATTTTGCATTTAATTATTTAGCATTTAATTATAAAAGAAAGTGAAACTTTCAGTCCCCACTATACATGAAGACTTCAAAAACAAGTTTTTAAAGAAGAGTTCATCCTTTCATCCATCAAGTTTCAAGAGTGTGTTTATGGTTTGTTCAGTTTGGAGGGACTTCCCACTAGAAACTGCAATAAACTATCACATTGATCCTGAAAACCATCACAAACGTGACTTAATCAGGGAGGGATTCTTACCTGAGGTCTTCAGGATAAATGAACCTGCTTAAGTATTGACCTTCGTAACGTCAAAAAGGACCCATCAGGCTGAATTCCAAAAAGTTATCCTCTCTGCTTTTCTGTTGATGAAGGCAAAATCCTTTAAAATGGGCCACACAGAACAAATGCACTTGAGCTTGATGCTGTCTGAGGTACGTGACCGCTGCACGCCGGCCGGGTCCAAGCTTGGGGTTTGGAGGGGGAAGGCTCTTTTTGTTGTTGTATTGGCCGTTCTGGAACTGTGATGTGCAGAGGCTTGCAGTACTGCTGCGGTCAATGCAACATGCTGAAGCGCACACTTTCATTCAGCCGTGCATGTGGTGACACACTATGAGTGGACACATGATGATGTAGCTTCTGCCCATTTTCACTCACATCACATGTCCATGACTCTTTTTTTGACAGTGCCGCGATGACTTTGATGTGATAAATAAGAGATAAATTTTAAAATAGCTTCATATTAGTATAGTATAATATTATGTGCTGCAATAAAAATACAAGATCAGACAGTTTTAATATGAAAACCCTCTCAGATAATACCACAATGTAAAAAAAATGATTTTTTGAAGTTGTAAATAAAACAAAGATTAGAGGGCGTTTTATAAGAAAATACTATTATTTATACTTCTATAATACTTAGTAAAATAATAATATAGTAAAATAATACTTCTATTTAGCGAAGAACGCATTAAATTGATCAAAAGTGACAAGTGAAGACATTTATAATGTTACAAAAGATTTCTATTTCAAATAAAAGCTGTTCTTTTGAACTTTCTGTTCATTAAACAATCCTGAAGAAAAAAAAAAAAAGTATAATGGTTTCCACAAAAAATATGAAGTGGCACGACTGTTTTCAACATTGATAATAATCAGAAATGTCTCTTGAGCAGCAAATCAGCATATTAGAATGATTTCTGAAGATCATGTGACACTGAAGACTGGAGTAATGATGCTGAAAATTCAGCTTTGATCACAGGAATAAATTAAATTTGAACAGATATTCACATAGAAAACAGTTATTTTAAATTGTAATAATATTTCACAATATTGCTGTTTTTACTGTATTTTTGCTCAAATAAATGCAGCACGGGGTAAGCATAAGAGACTTATTTTCAAAAACATTAAAAAAAACAATCTTAATGATCTGAAACGTTTGAATGGTAGTGTATATTTGTAGTATGTATTTTTTCCTGAAGTGTGTCTGTGTCAAAGTAGTCATAATTAAATTTTTCCTGATTGCTTCCTCTATGATTCCGCACACATATGAAGTGCACAAACAGATAGCCTTCTCAGACAGCAGGTGAATACCAGTGGCTGTCTTGACAAGTATCCTTGTAAGCACAGTCGGTTGTTTTAAGTGAACGTAAACAGTAAAGAAAATATCAGATGTACATCAGTATAACGGATCCGTGCAAATCACAGCACACACTGGCCCAGCTAACAAAATCAAGACTTATAAAAGACAAGACTTGTAAAAGAGCATAATAGGACCCCTTTAATTTCTTTAAAAACAAAAAATCTTACTGAGCCCAAACTTCTAAATAGTAGTGCAGGCAGACAAAATGTGCCTTTATAAGTCAAAATAGTTTGTTTTTTTTGCGTTTTATCAAGTTTTTCAGTAGTATAGACATTTGAAATGTCAAAACAACCCATTATTGCTAATGATAAACTATAACGGATCCATACCCAGCAGTGTAGTGTCCACAGTTTTGTTGCCGAGAGGGTTGATGGCAGTGCAGGTGTAGGTGTTGAGGTCTGTAGTGACATTAAAATCATAAATAAACAGTTGAGTTGTGTTTGTACTGATCTGGTATTTGGGCCCAGTTTGCAAGAGGTTTCCATTCTTGGTCCAATGCACAAGGGCTTCAGGTGTGGCTTCAGTAGAGCAATGGATCACAACCAGCGTCTGTTCATTTTGACTCATGCTGGTTAAAATTACTGGGAGAAAATCCACAGGACCACCTGCAACATAATGCAATGGGATAAAGGTGCCATTCCAATGCCTTAAAGCATCCTAACTGAAACAATTTAAGTGAACAATTTGGAACACTGTATATAGGCAGCAACACAAATAGTGCTCCTCAAGCGCACTGTGTAGAAAACAATCCCATAATGCACTGCAACACACTAGGTGAAAAAAAAACTCAAGATGGTGGATTAATATATAAAGATAAATCAATGCATAAATAAAAACAAAATAAATAATAAAATAAAGTTAAAAATAATAATAATAAAAAAACTAAATACACAAATAACAAATAAAAATACAAAAAATTATTCAGGACTAATTAAAAAGTATTTCATTATTTATAAAATATTTAATTGAAAATAATCTTATTTGTTTTATGATGTCTTTTATCACTTTACTAATTTTCCTATTTTTTACTTTTTTTATTTTATTTATTTATTTATTTATAATTTCTGCAGGTTCGGGGAAAACAAAATGTATGAAGTAAAAGAAATGTTGATTATAAATAATATACAACATCAACCCAATAAGTGTGTGCAATGTATTTTTAGGCTTATTAAGGTATCATGTATCATAGCAAAACACAAACTAAACTTGCTTGCCATTATTGAAACCCAATCGATACATTTCAGTTCAGATGCTGTCCATGCAGACAGCACACATAAAATCTAATAGCAAAAGTAAGATTCTTACAACTAAATAATATTCATCATAACTAAATTTGAAATATGAATAATTCTGAACAAACAAATTAATTGCACTTGGTATCTACAGAATTTCCTTGCCATTTTAAGTTTAAATGTATGCTTATTTACTATTCATCATTTATTTATGCTAACTAATAATCACCATAAAATAACTTCTGAAATTACAAGGAAATTCCGCAGATTCCAAATGAAATTAATTTGCAACATAAGGATTATTATTTCAAATTCAAGAAAGAAACAGAGCATGACTTACGGGGAATGACACTGCATTGTGTCTGATGTTCAGCTTTACAGATCCGTTTAACCGCTGAATGTCATTTAGAGTCATACTGTAATTGCCGTATCCACTGGCATTCACACTCAGGCTGGGAAACGACTCTTGCGCTTCTGGAGCGCTGCCTGGCCACAGACAGAGGAACTGCAGCGCTGCGCCTCCATTCACAGCCTGTACTGAACACTGCGGCTCACCGCTGGGAGACTCTGACAATGATGGAAGGAGAAAAGAAATAAAAGCATCTCTGGCTTTCTAAAACCCTGTTAACTGGGGTAAAAATCACTAACGCAGCCATGAATGGATTACTGCTTTAACAAACACTGTCAGCAGAAAAGTATCAAGCCATTCAAAAGAATATTTACATGATGCACAACATCCTAACATGCTGGTATTCCCTTATTTTGCTTACAAAAATGACATTTAACGTGCAAACTTCTACCATAGACAATTATATTATAATTATTAACATACTGGTGAGATTGACTGTTCCTGTTGAAGACGTTGCGATGGACTCGCCATTGAAAAACCATGTGGCGGAGGGAGGCCCACCCTCGGCCTGAGAGGAGAGGAACAGAGACTCGCCCGAAACAAAGACTGCTTTTGTGGGACTGACCTTGAGAACTGGCATATCGGGTCCATCTAAGGGCAGCCGAAGAGGGAAAATAAGTGGTCGGAAATGAAACGGGCTACTGTTGGGAAAGACTCATAAAGAAATAGTTCAGGCAAAAATGCAAATTTACTGAAAATGTGCTCACCCTCAGGCCATCCAAATTGTAGATGAGTTTGTTTCTTCCTCAGATTTGGATAAATGTAGCATTGCATCACTTGCTCACCAATGGATCCTCTGCAGTGAATGGGTGCCGTCAGAATGAGAGTCCAAACAGCTGATAAAAACATCACAATAATCCACAAGTAATCCACACCACTCCAGTCCATCAGTTAACATCCTGTGAAACAAAAAGCTGCATGTTTGTAAGAAACAAATCCATCAAGACGTCTTCAAACCGTTGCTTCTGGCCAAAATATGAGTCCATAATCCATAACAACACTTTCTCCGGTGTTGTCTCTCACATCAAAATCCACCCACATGTTTGTTTAGAGCTGTTTTGGCTTGTAAACGGTGCTTGATCTGCATCATTAAGGAATTTTAACTTTAAATCATCGCTTCTGGCCAAAATACCAGTCCATAATCCACAATAATGCTTCCTCCAGTGAAAAAGCCCATCCATTGTTGTCCTCTCACCTCAAAATCCACCAACATATTTGTTTAGAACTTGCTTTGGACTGTTTTCGCTTGTAAATTGTGTTTGATCTGTGCATATTTCAGACAAGAAGACTTTTTCACTGGAGAAAGCAATATTATGGATTATGGACTCATATTTTAGCCCGAAGTAATGGTTTGAACTAACGTCTTGATGGATTTGTTTCTTACAAACACACAGCTTTACACTTCTCCAGATGTTAACTGATGGACTGGAGTGGTGTGGATTATTGTGATGTTTTTATCAGCTGTTTGGACTCTCATTCTGATGGCACCCATTCACTGCAGAGCATCCATTGCTGAGCAAGTGATGCAATGCTACATTTATCCAGATCTGAGGAAGAAACAAACTCATTTACATCTTGAATGTCCTGAGGGTGAGTAC
The DNA here is from genome assembly GCF_001515605.1 of Sinocyclocheilus anshuiensis. Classification (NCBI taxonomy): domain Eukaryota; kingdom Metazoa; phylum Chordata; class Actinopteri; order Cypriniformes; family Cyprinidae; genus Sinocyclocheilus; species Sinocyclocheilus anshuiensis. Next base: position 2,137,048 of record NW_015554362.1, read on the forward strand.
ATTTTCAGCAAATGTTCATTTTTGCCTGAACTATTCCTTTAAATGAACGTAGGCTACAGTAATGATCATATACTCACACAGCACTATGATGTTCCTGTGATGCATGTCAGAGCTGAACGGATTGGTTAGTAATACAGTGTAGCGGCCGGTGTTGTTTCTTCCCGCTGATGGAAGAAAATGGATGGTGAGATCCATTTTTTTACTGGAGCCCATTTAAGAACCACTGCACCTCTTTGACAAGGAAAGAGAGCCAAGGAATCAAAAATTCATGGAAATGAATCACATTTACCAACTCTAACAATGTTTTTGCTACTGAAGTTGAAATCAAAGACATTTGACGCATGTGTAATGAAGCAAGAAACAATAGCTAAATAATACATGATAGTCTTTAGGAATGTTAAAATCAAAAGTGCATTAAAATAATTGAGTCACTTAATTTTATTCACAAATATATAATGAATATTCAATTGTACTGCCCTGCTTTACATAGTAAGGCTTTAATAATTTCATTAACAAACAATACGAAACATAATTACATCAAATAAATGCTTAACATCATTAGTTCATGTACATACCAGTGTCATCTTAGTATTTTTTTAAATACTATTGTAGTTTTTATTTATATTTTAAAACTGCTTTATATCCGTTTTCATTTTAATTTCAGTGAAAGTTTTAGTAATTTTGTTCTGTGTTTGTCATATTCATCTATATAGTTTTATTCATTTTTATTTCAGTTTTAGTTATTTAAGCACATCAAGTTAAACTAAATGAAAATAAGAAACGTTGCCTTGGCAACTGGTTGAAATGAAGAAAACAAAATTCAGTTAACGTTTATTTTATTTCAAGTAACAATGGTTTTAATTTTAGTTTTAGTTAACTATAATAACCCTGGTACATGTGGCACATTTTAGTCATTTATTTCTCATTCACATGAACCACTGATTGTTAAATCAGCATATAATGTTTGTGAAAGATTCATTAATTAAAGTTATTATATATTATAATTATCAGCTGACCTGTTTTTTTTTTAAATACCAATACCACACGAACAAGACGGATAAGAAAAATATAGAAAATAAGAAGTTGTAAATGAACACTTATTTCACAAAACATTTACCCAATTCACAAAAAATGATGTAAATAAATATAAATAAAGAAATGAAATAAAATAAATTAAACTACTAGATTTTGTTAACTGGCCAACCAGGAACTGTTATCAATCATTACAGATGAACTCAAAATAGCCAAATCATGTTGATCAATTAGTCTGTCCCTAATTAATTATAATATGTTACCACCCATGTTCTCCACACTCACAGTAAACAAAGAGGTAAAGTGCTGACCTTTGTGTACTCAATACTTGGTAGGGGCTCCTTTTGCTTTAATTACTGCCTCAATTCGGCGTGGCATGGAGGTGATCAGTTTGTGGCATTTTTTTGGTCTCTTGTTTGTCTCTGCACTTTAAACCGGGATAGAAAAAAGTATTGTAACATTGCAATCATTCCACTGCAGCTTTAAGAGTGGAACAATTTAAAAATTAAAATAAAAAAATCCCATTGCACAGATACCCCCCCCCCCCCATTAATGAGACTTACAAGAAACAATAAAATGCATATGAAAAAGACAACTTTTATTGTCATCAAATGATACTGTACAATCAGAACTCATTCAGAGGCGCTTGTGGTAATATGCTTTACTCTCTCGTTATGCTGTGAGACACTGTCCTATTAAAAATGATGATCATCTTTAAACAACATAACTGAAGTACACTGATAACATGTTTTTAATTACACAATTAATGACAGGAAGCACAGAAAAGGTCTGTTCTGATTTTGAGTGAATGTATCAATGAAACAAACTTAATGGCTTATTAGTGCATTCAAAAGTGTTCCCTACAATATTGATGTACTTATAACTTATACTTATATATGCACTGAATAACTGGCGAGGCCTCGCTGGGATGGACGGGTGTTGATGGATAAGTGTCTCTCAGCATCCACATGAACATAAGAGTCAGAAACACACAGGAGCAGGTACTACATGAACTACATGGGTCTGGTCTGGACTTGTGACAGGGCCGAACCAGACTTTACTGGCCTCAAAGTCTGCTCCATCACCAGTGATGAAAGACCTAGAGAAAAAAAAAACAAAGCAAGACAGAAGAATATGTGAATTACACACGGCCTGCATCTTAAACAGTAAAAAAAACACCTAATTTGATGATGCTGAGTTCAAAAATATCAATGAAACTTTCAATCACATATAGTTTTTTTTTTTCACAAAAGAATATTTTTCAACTTATATACATGTATCAGCTTTAATGCACTTACCAAAATAACAAAATAAATTGTTACATTTTATTGACAAAGTAGTATTAAAAATGTATCATTTAACTTACAATCTGCAAAGGACTGGAAAAAGTGGAAATCAGGACTAGGCATAAAATAATGTCTTCAGAATCATTCACAGATGTGAAAATGAGCTGAGCATTGAACAAACAGTGGTAAGTTATCTCAGATGAAGACAGGAATCATGTCTTTGTGGCAGTTTGGCAGGAGAATACAAGACTTCTTCACCTTACAAATGGTTATCGAATGCAAAAAAAAAAAAAATCTGTAAGAAACATGCATTGGAATTCATTCAGCAAATATGATGCAGGACAGTTTTATATACACCATCCTGCATCATATTTGCTTTGTCATGTATTTCTAATTCTTAATATTATTAAGAATTAGAACTACGTGACATTTTTATTCATTTTACTTTTAATTAAACCAAAAGGGGGCGACTTTCTGCTTGTTCAATGCAATCTAGCGTAGCGTGCTCTCCCTGCTCTCATCCATGCTAGGCTGAATCCAAACTGTATGCTAATTGTCAATCATCTTTGACGATAGTGGTCCTGACAGAAATATATTTTTCTAGGACTCATGTTTTGCTTCATTTTATTTATTTGTGCAAACAAATCATTTTTGAGAAATGTTATTAAGGCGCATGTAAAGGCACAATATGTACGATTTTTTTATTAAAATATCCAAAAACCACTAGAACAGTGTTACATATTTTGCTGACTTGTGTACTTACATTATCCCAAATGTTGGTTCCCAACACTGCCTTTGTTTATCAGTAAACCAGATGGGTGGTCTCTGCGTGTTTCCAAAATCATATCCCCACACAACAGGTTAGACAAGCTCAAATCTTGACATAAATAGACAAATAATTGTTGCCCATTACAACAGCATTGATCTTCTCTGTTGGAAAAACAATACAGGTGCATCTCAATAAATTAGAATGTCATGGAAAAGTTCATTTATTTCAGTAATTCAACTCAAATTGTG
>NW_015554362.1:2141702-2152302 GCF_001515605.1 Sinocyclocheilus anshuiensis
TCATCAAACTACGCCTTTGCCTCTTTGTTTATTTTGAATACGTGCCCCCCAGCGGCGAAAATTACATATTGTGCCTTTGATATTCTTACCTTCAGGGTTAGTCTGCACCGCCCCTCCTGCATCTGCTTCCTCTATACTCTTCCAGCTTCTTTCAGTTTTCCCACCAGATCATCGACCGTCTCCACTTTGACTCCAGCTTGTCTCTGAGGAGGTTCATCCACCTTCAGCACCTCCAACCGTGAGCACACATCCACTCCCAGATCTGCAGGCTTCACATTTGCAATCTTCTTTTTCTTTGCTTTCTAAGGAGGCACAAAAAAAAACAAAAAAAAAACAAAAACACCAATGCTTCTTTTTCTTTCCTGCTGTCAAATAAAAGGTTTCTTTCATGAAAAAGCAGTTGTAGTTTAGTATCACATGCCCTTTTTCTGCTGTAGTGCTACAGTATGTAGCTTGTGTTTTGTAGTGGTTTGTAAATTCACAAGCGAGGTGAACATCTCTTCAAGTAATGTTAACAACACGCTATAATTTACTGAAATTGAAAAGTGGTTTTCTAAAAACCAATCTAAAAAATCCCAAAGGGAACCTGTGGATCAAAAACGCTAATTCTCATCAGAACATTAAATAATGCTTTCATTAAATAGTGAATCTACTTCACAAGAGAGTAAAAATCAATAAAATCAACCACTGAACAACTAAAACATCTTATAGTCCAGGACGATCTAGACACACCTGTCACTGACAAATTTACATAAACTAGCAGTTAAATTTTCTCTTCTGCTCACAAAGGCTGCATTTATTTGATAAAAAAAACTGCAAAATTTGCAATATTTTCAAATATTATTCTAATTCCAAATGTAATTTATTTCTGTGATCAAAGCTGAATTTTCAGCATCATTACTCCAGTCTTCAGTGTCACCTGATCTTCAGGAATCATTCTAATAGGCTGATTATGCTTGATTTTTATTGTTAATGGTGCTCAATTATTAATGTTGGTTCTTTTCATTATCAATGTTGAAAACAGTTGCTTAATCCCTTTGTGGAAACCGTGACATTTCTTTTTACAGGATTCTTTGATGAATAGAAAGTTCAGCAGCATTTATTTGAATTAGAATTTTTTTTGTAACATTATAAATGTCTTCACCGGCACTTTTGATCAATTTAATGTATCCTTGCTGAATAAAAGTATTTAGTTAAGAAAAGATCTTACCACAAACATTTGAATGGTAGTGTTTCACAGTTTCTCAAAAATATGAAGTAAAAACTGATATTGATAATCATCGTTTCCTGAGCAGCAAATCAGCATATTAGAATGATTTCTGAAGATCATGTGACACTGAAGACTGGAGTAATGATGCTGAAAATACAGCTTTGATCACAGGAATAAATTACAGTTTACAATATATTCACATAGAAAACAGTTCTTTTAAATTGTAATAATATTCTAAAATATTTCTGTATTTACTGTATTTGTAGTCAAATAAATGCAGCCTTGGTGAGCAGAAAATACTTCTTTTGAAAACATTAAGAAAAAAACTTTTGGTAGTGAATATATTTACATATATGCATTATCCAAAGCGACTTGTATTGCATTAAAGCTATCCATTTGATCAGTTCAGGCATTCCATGGGAATCTAACTCATGACCTTGAAGTCGCTAGTGCAAAAAATGTGCTGTAGTCATTGGTGTTGTGCAGTGCAGTGTGGCATTACTGTACCATGATGTTGGGCAGTGTGGCGTATCTGGGAGTGTTGAGACGGAGGTCAGCGGTCACCACGGCTGGCAATTTGATCTTAATGGTCTCCAATCCACCATCAACTTCTCTCACCACCTTCATTTTGTCTGCTTCTAAGGTCATCTCAGATGCAAAGGTTCCCTAAAAAAATGATAGAATGATAATAAATTAATAGTTTTATTTGGGAGTCACTATCCCCAACTCAGTCCAGAAAAAAAGTGGCGTAACAGGCAGCGAAAACATCTTCTGAAGAAAATGCTAAGGTGCTCAAATCCATATTAATAGTGATGCTTTTCTTATCAAACATCACTAAATATACAGATGGGAACAAGAGGTCTCACCTGCGGCCAGTCCAACAACGCTGCTATCATCTGTCCAGTTTGATTGCAGTCATCATCTATGGCCTAGATGAGAAATATTACCATGATATCATGAAAGCCATTGATTTATAGTCAGTAATTTGTTAATGTAGTAATTGTTAATGTGCAATAATTAACCGTCAGCTACCTGTTTACCCAAAATTATCAGATCAGCTTGCTCTTTCTTAGCGAGAGCAGCGAAAATCTTGGAGACCTGCAGGGGACCAAGCGTCTCGTAGTCCTTTCCGGACACTTCCACGTGTATGCCACGGTCCGCACCCATGGCCAGAGCCGTCCGGATCGTCTCCTACAACACAGATATTACTTTAAGGATGCTGATTAATGATTTAATAATATTTCCTCACACGGTAAATGAACATAAAGACATGTAACTGTTGAAAAATCTGCAATTTTAGCTGTTTTTACATTGACAATAGTCAAGTTGGATATTTCCTGTTTTAGAAAATTATTTATATTCATAAATATATGTAATGTATTTCAAAAGTTTGGGGTCAGTACATTTTTTCAATATTTTTGAAAGAAGTCTCACCAAGGCTGCATTTATTTGATCAAAAATATGGTAAAACTGTAATATTGTAAAATATTATTACAATTTAAAATAATTATTTTCTATTTGAATATATTGTGAAATGTCATTTATTCCTGTGATCAAAGCTGAATTTTCAGCATCATTACTCCAGTCTTCAGTGTCACATGATCTTCAGAAATCATTCTAATATGCTGATTTGCTGCTCAAGAAACATTTATTATTTGAAATGTTTTTATTTTTGCGGAAACTGTAATACATTTTTTCAGGATTCGTTGATGAATAGAAGAACAGCATTTACATATCTAAGTAATGAAGTATCTAGTTGTTTTTAAATTATTTTTTTTTATTAATTAACGATTTTGAATTTTTCGTATAAATTTATAAATGGGATATTTCCTAGACCGTCACTGTGAATTTTTTTTATAACTAATAATTTCCCTCAGTTTTGGCAACTTTTCCATCACGGCCAATAACTTTAGACAGTGTCCCTCACCAATAAAAGTTACATTTAGTGTCTATCACCAAGGAGAAACATCAGCAAGCTTGAGTATTTCTGACCTGAACCTGCTGAGGACCACAGCTGACAGCCACAACCTCCTTAACAAGCTTCTTCTCCTTGAGTTTGATGGCCTCCTCCACCGCAATCTCACAGAAGGGGTTCATCGAATGCTTGACGCCGTCTGTAACCACTCCAGTGCGGTCAGGCTTGACTCGGATCTGAGGTGGACAGAGACACAGAAACGGTGCTGAAACTTAAAGAACGTACACACTGCCATCATATGACTTTTCATTCGTAGCTGAACTTTTACTTTAATAAATGTTTTCAGCTGTACATGTATTGTACGGTCAGTTAGGACTGGACAGTGACTTTCACAAGGCTGCCCAAAACATTCACAGCCTCTCGTATTTAAGTAAGAGGCGACATGTTTAACCTCAGATGACCTGTGCATGTACTATGCCAAGGCTGGCACGGAGGAAATCATTTCATAACCCAGACTGATCTGTCTGTAACCCAACAGCTGATATTAGCAGTACTGAGGCCACACATTCCCGGATCAATATCCCTATAAGGGTTACTTTGAACCAGATCAGAGGTTTTACAAAAACACAGCTCATATACACAATAAACATAAGTCAAGATCATTGGAATCTGTTATAAACTGCTTTGAAAAGATCATAATGACACAGATTTGGGATATTTGACACTGTATTATTGACAATCAGACTGATCAATATGACCTAACAATTAATAAATTACAACGTAGTAACTCATTTGTTATCGGATTACTTGATAATGGCCAAAACAGAAGAGCACAAGACCAAAGATTAAAGACCAAACCAGCAAATGAGCATTTAGATCGCATGTTCATCCACTTTTAGATGACAAAAATGTAGGCTAATGCAATTAAATCTAACAGAAAATACAATGCTTTAAAACACTTGTAACTGCAACTTAGAATAGTACATGTTAATTTAATTAGTATTTGCAATTATTTTTGTCATATAAGATTTTTCCTTCACATAAAAGGCAGTTTTATAAAATAATGTCAAATAATGTTCACAACCTTTTACTAATGCATTATTAAAATCAACATTAGTTAATGCACTGTGTATTAACATGAACTAGCAATGAACAACTGTATTTTTATCAACTAACATTAACAATGTTTAATAAATACTGTAATAAATGTATTGTTCATCGTTTGTTCATTTTAGTTAATACATTAACTAACATTAACTAATGGAACCTTAATGTAAAGTGTTACCAATGTTTTTTTTTTTTATATTTTTTGAATTAAATGATTTTAAATTCAACCCATCTCAAACATGACAATTTGTTAAATGGTGCTTCCCATCACTTTAATATGTATAATGTATAATAAATGACAAAAAGCTATTTTCACACATACTAAATAATATATGAACATGCATGCATGCATGCATATATATATATATATATATATATAATTGCCTATATGCAATTACATTTATAAACAGACAGAAAATGAAAAATGTCCATTAATGTTGACCCATAACGTGTTGCCATGGAATATTAATAATGTAAACTTTAATATAAAAAGCTAACTAGATGTGAAAACAATCAATAACACCCTACTTTAGGAATTCCTGCAATGACAATATTTTAATATGATATTTTCAGATGTATTCATATGCAACCATATGCATGTTTGTAGTTACAGGTGAACAGGTGAAGCAGAACACAGCTCATTATTAATATTGCACTGCCATAATTGTAAGGAGTTCAGCAGATATGAATTAAAACGACAATAACAACAACACTGACCTTCACCAAACAAACAACCCAGTTCTCTCATGTCGAACCTCATTCAACAGAACAGCTGGCCTGAAGTCAGCTCTTTACCATCTAAGATAGGGCAACTCCGAGTTTATTCATAATTAAAAGCATTTGTGTGTGTTTCTTGAAAGATTGTTTGTTGTATACCTTGACAGCATAGTCAATGACCCGTTTAACTCCGACCAGAACTCGGGCGCTCATCGTGACTCTTCCTCCTCTGCTCTGTCTGACAGAGTGAACTTCAGCAGGAGGATCCAGCCGGAGCGGCTTTGGTGTGACACCATTTGAGGCGGGCTCTAAAGCACGCCCATTCTGTGAGCCAATAGAATTGCTCAGATCAGAGAGCTGTCAATCAAAAGCTGAGCAGTGGCCAATCAGGTACTCCGAGTGTTCCTGCACTCCAGCGCTGCGACTGAAACGGATCGTTCCTTTATAAGTAGGTTAAAGGTCGTGGGACTGTTGTTACAGCAGATCTAGACCTCACTACAATAAATGAAATTATCACAACAAGTGATGAGAGAACTCACGTTGCTGAGAACCAAATATAATCGCAAAATGATTCACTGAAGCGCTCGGAACAGCAGATTAAGGACATCTGCTGGTCACAATGAAAAACTCCAGTCAAAAGTACCCAGATGACTTAAGTTATTTTCTATGTAAAATAAGGAGTTAGAAATCTTGTGTAATAAAACATTTTACACAGTGTCGATTTCTAAAAGTTGCTCCAAATTATGTGGCAAAAATGTGCATCTGCGTATTGTATTTACTGCAAGATAAATCCTTTGAAATGTCATATTATCAGAAGATTATTTTTCTTTAGCCCCAAAGTGTGATTTCATAGATAAAGATAAAGCACAAATGTTAACTCCAAAGCGATTTAAAGAATTATTTTTCTTTTCCAGAATACAATATTTATATCATATTTATTATGTATTATTTTTGATAATATGGTATGCATTATGTTATAACTCATCTTCACTCTCGCAAAATATTGCTGTATTCATTTTCTGAAAAGAAGAAATAATTTTGTATTTTATACATGAATACAAGTATACTACAGTAAACACTTCAAATAAATAAATAACTGCAATTGTATTATTGATGCTACTATCAATAAAAAAATCCCAATGGGGAAATACATCACTGTGGTACAGCATGGCCATACGGAAACATTGATATTTTCTCAATTTACAGTAAAACTATGTTAGATAAAGTTAAACTGTGAATAAAAAGATCTAATTTACTTAACAAAGATGCTGCAAAAAAAAAATCCCCATTGAGAAGAGATGTTTAGAAAAGAGGTTAATAGAGCAATTTTGGAGCACTTTAACAGGTGTCTTCTGTGAGGGTGACATTCAAATGTCATGTGACTTAAAAACAGCACTTCATAGTCTACCTTAAGGCCTGCCGTTTTAATTACCATAGTGCAATATATTGTTTTTTTTTTCTTCAGAATAACAAGGAAATGAGTAGAAATTAATTCTTGCCATATGGCAACTCCGTACCATAAAGGGTTAAATACAATGTTTATATTTCCATACTCCAGTTCAGTTGGTGGCAGTAATGCAGCACGAGCTGGTTTACCATTAAACCTCACATGAAGAAGATGTGTCACATGACTGGAGTGTTTGTGCCCGTGATCAGCCTTGAGAGAGCCAGAGCATTGATGGATCAGCTGGAGTTCAACTCACACACTTCAGTCAGGTAATGCATTACACTTCCAGCAGCTCAGGGCTCGTGCAATGCACATTACTGCAGAAAGTCAAGGGAAGTGTGTCATGCATGCAGGAAATTTCATGCACTGTAAGTTTGTGAAGGCACAGATTTATTCAATTTAATATTAATAATGCAATTTGATTGTGGATACATTGTGTATCTTCTGCAATTGGGGATGCATACCAAACTTTTACTGGTCCTCTAAATTGTTTTGTATATTTTAGAGACCAACATCTGCTGTGAAGTTAAACAAAGTGATTTTTTAAAAACGTTTTGAATGTAATTCAATAATTATATTGTGCTTTTATGTGTCACAAGAACAAGAAGTTTATCTGCAGTCACAAATATAGAGAAAAGAAGTTGTACAAATAGCTGAAGGTATGTCTGTCATTAAGTCGTATTCATCACACATGCTTTTTTTCCCTCCATGATGCATGCTTTATTTGTTACAGTTTTCTCTTTTCCTGATATTTGACTTTATTCCCAAGATATTTGCTTTATAGTGTAGGTGACATGAAATGTAACTTATTTTAAACTTTTGTTTGTTTGTTTTTGCTAATTCTTTATTATACATGGCATGCTATATGCTGTACATTATACATCATATTAATTGAGAGACCTTTGGACTATTACTCATGAATAATATAACCTTAATTTTTTATTTTTTTTAAATGAACACATATGGAAACTATCCATCCGCTGAATCATTTTCTTGATGCAGGTGCAGCAGCCAGTGTTCCTCATCCTTTAGCTTATGTGGATGGCAACATTCACTATCAGTTTCACACAACTTGAGTTTGGCAACTTTTCCATCACGGCCAATAACTTTAGACAAAAAAAAAGGTGAGTTTCCTTTTAGTGTCATCAAAGATAAATCCTTTATTAGAGTCAAGCTTTTTGAAATAAAGATTGAACCAATGTCTTTGTCAAAGACTTTGAATCTCTCTGTTTGTCTGACAGTTTATTTCTCATTTCAGTCAAGAAACTGTCTGCTCTTACCACAAAATCCCCTCTATATAAAATGAAAAAATATCTAAATAAATAAACAATAATAATGCTCTTAAACGTAGGATTTATTTCTTTATGCATATCTATTTTATTTTGGGCGGTGAGATATGACTGGGAAATGTTTTCTTGAGTTTCACCCATTAGCAGCCATGTGATTCTAATCTTTGGCTGGGATTGGCACTGGGCCGGTGTCACATGTCAGTCAGGCGGCGCGTCACATGGCAGATGATTGGAGCGGGGGTGCTGTTCAGGGGCATTTACAAATACGTATTCTGTCAGTGAACAACTGTGTCATTCTAGACCTTTAAATTAGATCATGCACTGCAGGAATGATGGATGAATGGAGAATTCAGTCAGGAGACGCTAGAAATTTCCCATGAACACTTTATAGGGAATTATGGCTGTTTTCTCTACACATCAGGTTCTGTGGCTGCAAAAAACAGCAGAAGCTCTTGTTTTTATGATTACTTTCCTGTAGGGGTCTTGCGATACCTTAATCGCATCACATTATTCACAAATTTCAGCTAAAGTGTCATGACCACATGCTGTTCGGATGTTCTGGCTGAATGTGATGGATATTCTGTTGTCTTATTAAACCTTTACAGTTTAAGAAAAGTCATGGAAAAACCTATAAAGATCTGGAAAGTAGTACATCACTAGTCAAAGTTTTGGAATAGTTCAGATTAGTGCTGGGCGGTATGACCAAAAATTTATATCACGGTATGTTTCAAAATGATACCGGTTTCACGGTACATGACGGTATTTTTTTTTTCCATGCATGACCGGGTGTTAACCATATTTTCTACTAATTGAGAGAGGAAATACTGCAGTATATTGACTTAGAATGCCCTATTTTACTGTCATGATGAGTGAATATTGTCAAAAAATAACACAGCTGTTCCCTCACAACAGTGCAACAGTGAAAAGGGACTTCTTTCAAACAGTGTCGTTTTCCTAACGTTGTTTAAGCAACATAAACCGGTATTGCGGTATCATATCATAACAAAAATAAACACCGGTATTCGGTATGAACCGGTATACCGCCCAGCACTAGTTCAGATTTTTTTTATGTTGTGAAATATTATTACAATTTAAAATAACTAGGAAACTCAGACATCTTCGTCAGGCCAAAGAGGATGCCTACAGGAATGGAGACAGAAACTTGTACAATAAGGCCAGGAACACACTGACAAAGGAGATCAGAGTGGATAAGAGGAGCTACTCTAAAAAGCTGGAAAACCAGTTTTCAGCAAACGACCCTGCTTCAGTGTGGAAAGGACTGAAAGACATCACAAACTACAAGACTCCATCCCCCTGCACTGAGGAGAATCAACAACTTGCTGAAGACTTGAATGAGTTTTACTGCAGGTTTGAAACTCCAGGTCTCACACCCCACACCCGCTCTGACCATCTCTCTACACAGCCATCAACACCTCCAGCAACCCCCCTCCTGCACTTCAGGTCTTTGAAAAAGATGTGCGTCAGGTCTTCTGGAAAGAGAAGAGAAAGAAAGCACCAGGCCCAGATGGTGTTACACCAGCCCGTCTGAAAGCCTGTGCTGACCTGCTGGCCTCCATCTTCAACAGTTCACTGGAGCTGTGCAAAGTCTCTTCCTGCTTCAAACGCTAAACCATCATCCCCATCCCAAAGAAACCCAAAATCACAGGACTCAATGACTACAGACCTGTGGCTTTAACATCTGTGGTCATGAAGTTGTTTGAGAGACTGTTGTTGGCCCACCTGAAGGACATCACTGGACCCTCGCTGGACCCCCTACAGTTTGCTTACCGAGCAAACAGGTCTGTGGATGATGCAGTCAACATGGGACTGCGTTATATCCTAGAACATCTGGTCATACCATGGACTTATGTGAGGATCATGTTTGTTGACTTCAGTTCAGCTTTCAACACCATCATCCCAACACTCCTCCAGACCAAACTAGCTCAGCTCTCGGTCTCTAGCTCTGTCAATGGATCACCAACATTCTGACAGATAGGCAACAGCTAGTGAGACTGGGGAAATTCATGCCAAACATCAGCACTGGCGCCCCTCAGGGCTGCGTTCTCTCCCCACTGCTCTTCTCGCTGTACACCAACGACTGCACATCTACTGACCCCTCTGTCAAGCTCCTGAAGTTCGCAGATGACACTACAGTCATCGGCCTCATCCAGGACGGTGATGAGTCTGCATATAGAAGCGAGGTTGAGCAGCTGGCTGTCTGGTGCAGTCTTAACAACCTGGAGCTGAACACGCTCAAAACAGTGGAGATGACAGTGGACTTCAGGAGAACCCCCCTGCACTCCCCCCACTCACCATCATGAACAGCACTGTGGCTGCAGTAGAGTAATTCAGATCTCACAGGACCTGAAGTGGGACAATCACATTGAGTACATTGTTAAAAAGGCCCAACAGAGATTGTACTTCCTTCGCCAGCTGAGGAAGTTCAACACGCCACAGGAGCTGCTCACACAGTTCTACTTGAGTCTGTCCTGTGCACTTCAGTAACTGTCTGGTTTGGCTCAGCTATAAAATCAGACATCAGAAGACTACAGAGAACGGTTCGGACTGCTGAGAGGATTATTGGTGCTCCCCTGCCCACCCTTCAAAAACTGTATATATCCAGAGTGAGGAAAAGGGCTCAGAAAATCACTCTGGATCCCTCACATCCAAGCCATCTCCTTTAAAACTCTTACCGTCTGGCTGGTGCTACAGAGCACCGAACACCAGGACTGCCAGGCACAAAAACGTTTCAGGCAATCTACCTCATGAACTGTGAAATGTGACCCTGGACCACAAAAGCAGTCTTAAGTCGCTGGGGTATATTTGTAGCAATATCCAAAAATACATTGTATGGGTCAAAATTATAGATTTTTCTTTTATGCCAAATATCATTAGGATATTAAGTGAAGATCAAG
>NW_015554362.1:2152380-2154322 GCF_001515605.1 Sinocyclocheilus anshuiensis
ATTTTTTTGCACCCTCAGATTCCAGATTTTCAATAGTTGTATCTCGGCCAGATATTGTCCTATCCTAACAAACCAAACATCAATGGAAATCTTATGTATTCAGCTTTCAGATGATGTGTACATCTCAATTTCGAGAAATTGACCCTTATGACTGGTTTTGTGGTCCAGGGTCACAAATGTTTTCCCACACTGTTCAATAAAAAGATGTGCAATACCACTTTTGTTTACTTGATACTACCCCATATCTTATTCCATTCCTTGTAAATTCTATTCTGTTCCATCTATATACCACAACTGTACATACAAATTTTGTATATTTCAATTTAATATATATATACAGTTGTGCACATAAGTTTACATACCCCTTGAAGAATATGCAAAATGTCAATAATTTTCACAAAATAAGAGGGATCATGAAAATCGCATGTTATTTTTTATTTAGTAATGTCTTGAATAAGCTATTTCACATACCAAAGAATGTGCAGGAGCTGGAGGATTTTTCAGAAGAACAGCAGGCAGTTGAACTGTTCAGGACAAACAAGGGACTCATGAACAACTAACACAACATAAAAACAGTCGTGGATCATCCAGGAAATTTTTACAAATTGAGTTATTATTTTGTCTTGTGGAGTATATATAAACATCTGTAATGTGAAATAGCTTATTCAAGACAGTACTAAATAAAAAATAACATGCAATTTTCATGATCCCTCTTATTTTGTTAAAATTATGAACATTTAGCATATTCTTCAAGGGGTATGTAAACTTATGTGCACAACTGTATATATATATACATACACCCATATCATGTGACACTGAAGACTGGAGTAATGATGCTGAAAATTTTAGCTTTTCATCACAGGAATAAATTACATTTTTAATTTTTATAATTATAATCACATAGAAAACAGTTATTTTAAATTGTAATAATATTTCAGAATATCACTGTTTTTACTGTATCTTGTTGAACAAATAAATGCAGCCTTGGTGAGCAGAAGAGACTTCTTTCAAAAACATAAACTATTCTAAATTATTCCAAACTTTTAATCGCTAGTGTTTTTTCCAGACCTAAAAAAAAAGTTCTGGAATTGGTGCTATACATAATGTTCAACAATCACATATTGGGTCGTTCACATGAAAATCACAATCTGAAAAATCTATATTTTAACCAACCCTAGTAATGAAAGCCTCTGTCTTTGTCCTCCTCAGGTGACTTATCAGGTGATTCCAGTCTCAGATCAGTGACTGAAGAGTAGAGGTGAAGTCGAAGGGCAAGTTAATGTGGTCTCTACATCCAACCTCACTGGATCCCAGCAGGTATGTAATCAACACTTGTCACCATGGCAACCAGCTCGGTCCCAGCATCAGCACCACTTTTTCTCCACATCCCATTTGCTTATACTTCTTCATTATGTTGTGATGTTCAGTGTGAATCTCATTCAATGCACAGCAGAACATGACATGTCAGAGCAGAAAATTAAAATTACACAAACTCAACTATAACTAAATAGCCAGATGTTAAGCGTATGTTGTAAAATGTTTCGCGCCTGTTTTCTCCCAGACAGTAATTTAAAACTCTTTCAGTAATGAAGACGGTCCTGCTGGAGAAGATACTGGAGAGAAGATGGCCGTGTCTATACAGACAGCAGCTGGCCCTACATTCACACAAACAGCAGGTATATATAAGTTTGATGTTAATAGAATCAAATGGAACATGCTTCAATAGATTGAGAGGTTGAGTAATGCATCAAGCAATGCATTCATTAGTTTAATCTTAGACAGTTTGTAATTTCATAGGCGTGTGTTTATCTGCATTTCACAATGACTTCAAATGCAGCTCCATTTGATGATGTTAGTAATGTTTATTTATTTTTTATTGATTATCAAAGTAGTTGTAGTATATATATATATATATATATATATATATGTGACCCTGGACCAC
>NW_015554362.1:2154445-2163467 GCF_001515605.1 Sinocyclocheilus anshuiensis
ACACATATATATATATATATATATATATATATATATAATTCACATTACATTATTAATTTACATAAAAATTTTGGAATTATTTTAGAATAATTAGTATTTTTTTAAATAAATTTGTATAATAAATAGGTTTTTAAAGAAGTCTCTTGTGTTTAATACTGCATTTATTTGATCAGAAGTAAAAACAGTAAAATTGTGAAATATTAATACAATTTAAAATAACTCTTTTCTAGTTGAATATATATTTTTAACATGTAATTTATTCCTGTGATGCAATGCTGAATTTTCAGCAGCAGCGGTAAATATGATTTGAATTTAGTATGGAGCAATACAACATCTGTCGTCTCTCTCATTTAGGTCAGTTCTACGTGATGATGACTCCTTCAGATGTTCTGCATTCTGCCTCTCAGCAGACTATAGCTCCACGCACACATATGTACACTGTGTGAGTACAAAAACTGCATTTAGAGCACGCCACAGGTGTTGTCCAATAAAGCGTAACTTGTTTTTAAACCCACTACATTCATTTAAAATTCATTACATTTATACATTTATAGGTCAAATAATTCAGCGTCGGGGGTTTGTCTTCTGAACTTGTGATGGGATTTACTCAGGGAGTGATTGTCTGCAAGCTTTTATGTTGCACTGTTGCATGTTTTTTTGTGTGCCTTGCTCTCAATTTAACCTTGGGATCCCACTAGCACATCGGCAAATCTATGTGAAAACAGGGCTGTTTGTCATGATTCTGGATTCTGACAGGATCATGTGCTCAAATTCAGTCATAATTCATAGGAGAGCGTGGTTTGTTGTGCTTCCTTTTGAAGGTGCTGTTTTTACACCGCAGAAGTGTGGTGAAAATGGGTGATGCTCGCACGTTTGTGCTGTTGCAACATCCTTATCCTGCAAAATAGGCTCAGTAGAGATATCTAGCTGAAGAATCACGGGTCAGAGGTGTTTGTTTCAGTCGTTCTTGTTTGATTATTGCCTTCTTTAGGACACATACAGCTTTTGCAGCTCATGCGAAATCTGCAGCATAAGGAATTGCACAAGAGTCCTAATCTTACTTTCTTCCATTAGAATTCCAAATCCTTCATTTGTGGTCATTAGATCCACTGTAGTTAGAGAGTGTGGCTTGTGTTCAGAATAAAATAACGATCACTCAGATGCATAGAACCAGTGTTGTTTTAGTGTTTATGTGCTATTGAAGTGTTTATTAATATTTTAAATTCACTTACATTTTTATATTTTCAGTACTTATTTCTATATAGCTTTAATTAATTTTATTTCAGTTTTAGTTTTAGTAATTTTAATACTTCAACTTATTTTATTTCTGTTAGTAGCCACTGAAATAAAATAAAATATAATATTAGATTAAATATAAATATTACATTTTAAACCATAGCTTTAGAGATAGAGCTTTGTAATTTTCAATAAAATTTACTTTATTATTATTATTATTTCTCAAAGCAGTACATTTTAAATAATAGCTTTAGAGATAGATTTGTAATCTATCTATCTAGATATCTATCTATCTAAAAACTATCTATAATTTACTAAATCGCAGCCAAGTCTTAAATGAAAGTGGCTTATTTTATTTTATTTTGTGTTTGTTATTTATTTGTGGTTTTTGTGTATTTATTCATGTATTTAAAAAATGTTGTTATTTTATTTATTTATTATTTTATTTGATCTTTGTTTAGTTTTCTTTCGTTCATTCATTCTTTCTTTCTTTCTTTAGAGGTTTAGTTTTTGTTGTTGTTTTTTTATTTGAAAACGTACTAAATTGCAGACAAGTCTCAAGTTACAGAAATGTGAAATGTTTTTTAATTTAATTTAATTTAAATTTTTATTTAATGTTTTTTAATAAATTTTTTTAACTGGTGAGAAGATCTTTTACATCCCCTTAAACCAAAATAAATTTGAAGAAATGCAAAACTGTCTATTAAATGTAAAGAGTGTTATTTCTGTGCCACAAAATGAACACTTAACAAATGCCTAATGTGAGTAATAATCGACTTTGTTGAGTAAATATTCGGCCAGTAACTTCATTAGGAATTGCAACATAATAAATACATGGCATTAATCAGATTATTAAAATAATAGTCTGACATACAGTATATGAATGAATAAAATCAAATTTGTATAAAATCATATACAAATATCTACTAATATAATAATGACCATTTCCGATCACGTTTCAGACACTCAAACATGCTTGTTTTCCATTGTTTAGAAGATAATCCAATCCCAAACTCATGCCATTGCTTGAGACAATATTATTATGTCCTCTGTCCATTCAGGCCACTCAGACAAAATAGGTTGCAATTCCATTTCGTGCCACTGGTACATTGTAGCTTTAGAGATAGAGATAGATTTGTAATCTTTAATAAAATTAACTTTACTAAAAGGCAGCTAAATTTGATTTTATTTAGTATTTGTTTTTATGTATTTTTTGTAATATGTTTATTTATTTATTGTTTTATTTTATCTTTGTTCATTTGTTTGTTTGTTGTTTCTTTTTTTGGTTTAGTTTTTGTTGTTGTTTTTTTGGGGGATTTGAATATATTATGTTTTGTAAAGATAAGATTGCAAGCCTTGTAAAATACCTACATTGAGATATTGAAGCTAAGACATATCAAATAATGATTTTTATATTTTATTCCATTTTATTTTGTTTAGTATTTGTTCTTTATTTGTGATTTTATGTTTTTTTTAGTAGTTTATTTTTAAGTTTTGAAGGTTGCAGATCACTGAGATATTGAAGTGAAGAAATATATGAAATATTGCATATTATTTCATTTTTTTCCCATTATTACTGTAGGAAAATGGACAGTCCGCTGCGCACTCCTAGAGACGAGAGGAGAAGAGCACAACATAATGAAGGTCAGTGAATTATCATAATCTAGTCTTTGTAAATGAAAGCAAAGTATCAGGACCTGGATAACTCATTCCGTGTCCACTCCAAAGATATTGATACTGAAGAACGAATCTCAGCAGGCATTGATGTAAATCCTCCTGTAGAGGCCAGTAGAGCGTTGATGGACTGAACATGTATTGCAATTTAGACAATATGGCCTAGATTTAGCCTCTGATCGTTCTTGTTGTTGATGTGCAGTTGAAAGGCGACGGCGAGACAAAATCAACAACTGGATTGTGGCGCTCTCAAAAATCATCCCAGACTGCAGCATAGACGGCACCAAGATTGGTGGGGTGAGCTGCATGATGCTTTTGTCACCTAAATGAAGATCTGACCTTAGAATTGACCTGTTCTTTTACAATAGATGCTTTGAAACTGCATCTCTCTCTTAAATGCATTGCATTTCTTGTTCCTCCAGAGTAAAGGTGGGATCTTGTCAAAGGCGTGTGATTACATTGGCGAGCTGAAGCAACATAACCAGTGGCTGCAGGAGAGTTTGAGCGGAGTGGAGAGAGTGCAGATGGACAATGAGCTGCTCAGACAGCAGGTATGAAGCTCTTAAAGGGGTCATATGATGCGATTTCAATTTTTCCTTTCTCTTTGAAGTGTTACAAGCTCTTGGTGCATAAAGAAGATCTGTAAAGTTGCAAAGACTAAAGTCTCAAATCCAAAGAGATATTCTTTATAAAAGTTAAGAGCAGTGGTGGAAAGAGTACTGAAAAAATATACTCAAGTAAAAGTACCATGTTCTTTTTAGCAACATCATATGACCCCTTTAACATCACATTTAGCAAGCTTAGTTGCAATTTGTCACTAACCTTGTCATGTAATCCCCTATTCTTTGCATTGACATTCATTATTTTACACTGAATCAACATTTTCTTAAAGGGGTCATATGATGCTTTTTTAAAGATCATTATTTTGTGTATTTGGTGTAACGGGATCTTATCTATTCACGAACAGCTTGTAACACTCCAAAGAGAAAGGAAAACTTGAAATCGCATCATATGACCCCTTTAAAAATCTCTTTCCTAGGGACTATATTCCTCAAGTCCGCTTAATTTTTTTTTCACCAAATACAGCCACAATTAGTTTTTTCCATTTGATGATCCTTAGAATTCAACAGGCTGTTTATGCTACTGTGCCGTTAAGACTACATGCAAATGAGCTTCTGTGATGGGTTAACCTCTTCACATGTGAAGTTATATTGTTGTTCATCAGTGGGCTGAAATGTGGGCGGGCATATGTTAATGAGCTCATGGTTGACATCATAATGTTAGATTACGCCTACTTAATAAAAAAATGTTTTTCAAAAAAGCAAGCGAAATACTATCTGTTCTCCTTGAAATCTAATCTGAACATTTTACTTTCTATATAGAGATTTTAGATAATATTTCAACATTTTATGAAGGGTCTTCAAACCATTTTCAGACCAAGGAACGCATGATGGAACAGGAACCCCTGGTTACATATATGTCTGGCCTAAATAAACATGCATATACATGTTTTGACATCAACGAGCCATTAAAATAAGCATTATTGATGTGCATTACATTTTATTTAATGCATTTCAATGGAATGGGACAATTAAACGTTTTACTAACTTTTCAACTTGATCTTAGGTTAAAGTTATTTTATTTTTGCTCAATACATAATTGCATTTGAGATCATATGAACAAAACCCACTCTCCAAATAGACACACTCATTCAATAATCATACTCATTCATTCAGTACTATTTCACACACAATTTCATTCACAGACTCAAATCTCTCCTTTACTAGAAACCCACGATCTTCACATATTAGCCTGACCCACAGCACCAAAAGACGGTGACAAAGAGTGCAAAAAAATCCCCCACAAGGATGTAATATCTCCAGTGATTTAATTTCATTTAATGTAATTTATAATATTTTATTAATAATATTTGAATTAATTTTTTATAATATTTTTTTATTTTATACTATTTAATTTAATTTTATTGTTTTTATTTTATTTTTTGTTTTTATTTTAGTTTTTATACTATTGTATACTCATTTATTTTTATTTTTTAATTATTATTTTATTTTATGCTACTTTTATTTTGTTTCACACTAATTTATTTGATCTTGTTTTATACTATTTTATTTTATTATTTTATTTATATTATTTAATTTAACTTTATTTTATTCCTTCCTGTAGATCAAGCAGTAGAGTATGCATTAGAAATGGCACAATGTTTATTTTATTTTATTTTATTTTATTTTATTTTATTTTATTTTATATTTGTAAAAATGTATAGCTTCAATGCAATGTAAGTCGTGTTGGATAAAAGCATCTGGCAAATGCATAAATGTGCACATCTAAAACATTTGCCTCTACATTTTCAGAATTAATAATCATTTTCCGTGTTGTTGCTTTCAGTTAGAGGAGCTCGAGAGCGAGAATGCCCTTCTGCAAGCACTGCTGGACCATCATGGTATTGACACGTTCACAGACGCCCCGGCACAATGAGCCTCAGGCATTCTGGGAAAGAGATTCTGGCCAATCCAGATGAAAAAAGGCCCTCAGAGAATGACATCGACTGAAGTGGGCCGAATGACACACGCTGGCTTGTGCTCAAGAGTCTGTCTCAGTGACTGGATCATCTTCAGCGCTGGATGTCTGATATAGTCTGATATATGTCTGATATAGTCACACTTGCTGCAGATGAGGTCAAAGGTCAAGAAGATTCCATTAGAACCAACACCAGGAGCCCATAATCCTAAAAGGGGCTATTTATTCTTCCTAACTAACTTCCAACTAAACAGTGGAATATAGTTTAGACAGCTTTCATTATGTTTTTTTGTTTTGTTTGTTTTCTCCGCTCTATAATATACCCCAGACATTTTCCTTTTGCTTTTCCTAATTTTCCAGCTTTGTTGCTTTCAATTTTGTCTTCATGCTTTACTTGAAGTATTAGTTGTTTGTTCCCTTCATTTAAAATTCTCCCGGAGAAAATCTGCCGCTTTGTGGTGTTTCGGAAGGTCGTTACGGGATGAATGAAGCCGTGATGAAATGTCATTAGCGGTTCCAGTGAGATTTAGTGTTAAAATCGGAACAAAAGCACCTGCACGTACTGAAAACCCACTGAAAGAAAGCTCTGATGCAAGAAAATGAGCTCTGTCTGGGATTATTAGCTTCTTATCTCGGATCGCCTCCGGAAGACTGTTCGGAAAGCATCTCAGAAGCAAATGAGAAAATGTTCACAAAGCTGTCGAGGATGCTTTGGAGCTAAATGCTGGACATCTCAGGACTGAAGAAATGTTTGTGATTGTGTGTTAGAGGTTTATTCCGTTACCTTAACCTAATCGCCAGGTCCAAAAGCCCTGAAATTGTCTTGGTTCCTCAAAAGTTATGGTTTTGTTCTTAGTTTACTTGGTTGAAAGTGCCTGAACTTTTTGTGTCATATTTATATAAAGAGTTTTGTTCCAAACTGTTATTTTTCTTCATAATTCAAGTCATTATTCATTGATTAACCATTGCTCTAAAATCAAATATGGCGGCAAGAAACGTGAAAACCAATGAAGTTTCCATGTTTGATTTAAAAAGCGACAGCAAAGATTTTCCATGAATAAAGACTTTGTTCTGTTCCTCATATAAATCTGTTGAATGATTTCAGAAAACTTGGGATATAGTGAACAAGTTTGGACTATTTTTATTTTATTTTATATTGTTTTTTATTATTATGTTTTAATTTAATTATTTTTATTTTATTATGTTTTAATTGTATTATTTTTAATTTAATTTAATTTTATTATGTTTTAATTTCATAATTTTTAATTTTATTTTACTTTTTTATTTTATTATTTGTTCTGTTCCTCTTGTGAATCTGTTGAGTGATTTCAGAAAATGGTGCACAAGTTGTTTGTACTATTTCATTTCATTTTATTTTCGGGTCCAAAAGCCCTAATTAACATGATGGACTGTCTTTGATTATAAGTAGGCATATTTGCAATCCACAAATGTTACAAATAGCCATTTTGTTCTTATTTTACTTGGCTGAACTTTTTTGTGCCATATTTATATAACCATCTTTTACTGTTATTTTTCTCCACAATCCAAGTCATTATTCACTGATTAACCATTGCTTTCAAATCAAATATGGCACCAAGAGATATTTTGCTTTGATGTGATACATTTAAAGGTTCCATATTTGAATTAAAATGTGACAGCAAATATTTTCAGTGAAGAAAGACTTTGTTCTGTTCCGCGCATAAATCTGTTGAATGACTTCATAAGACGTTGTTTGGACTGTTTTTATGGTGTTCTTGTCATTTTTGGAGCTTGACAGACGTGGTCACTATGATTGAATGGAAAAGAGCTGCATGAAGATTCTTCAGTTCTCCGTTTGTGATCCATTGAAGAAAGTAAATGACCATAACTTTTATTTCTGGGTGAACTGTTCCTTTAAGACCTCACAGCCAAGGAAAACAATATACATGACTAAAAATAACTCTTAGCATACTGATGACTGTGCAGTTAATAATAGACTACAGCGTCTGTTGTTTTATGTGAACCCCTTCATTTCTGCAAGATAAATATCACACCTTCTCTAAAGGACTGTTAGCAGATTGCTGCGTTATGATAATTATTTTGTAATAAATGCTGCCCTTAACGGCAGTGATTACCCTAGTGGCCTTACAGCTGACCGAAAAATAAACAGTGAGAAATAATTGCAGGAATTTTAATATGACCGTAAACCCTCCTCTGAGAGGCAGAGAAACTTTACTCTGCATCATTTTTACAGTCTCTTCATAAACTTTGTTTCAAAGTAATGGTCTGTGAAGGTCTAATGGACATGGATATTAGGCATGTTTCATTGCAGCTAAGGTTATTTAAACACCTCCTTGGCTTTTTATATGCATTATAATAATTTGAAGTTTCAGCATCCTAACAATTGGCACGAGAAAACATGATAATATTGTCTCCAGAGCTTAAACTAACCGACTGAGCTTTGAGGGAATTGTAGAATTATTTTGAACTTGTGAACTATACTGAATTGACTTGTGTAATCTATTTACAAGCATTATTGCACAAGGCCATGAAGAGTAGCCAGTGTGGGCTTTTCAAATGAATACAAATCATTATCTATATTCATCTCTATAATACTTTTTAGGGCTGTGCCCATATAGATTAAAAAAAGTAAAATATATACACTACCGGTCAAAAGTTTGGGATCAGAACGATTTTTAATGTTTTTTACAGGACTTTCTTCTTCTCATCAAGGCTGCTTTTATTTTATCAAAAATACAGGAAAAATGTAATATTGTGAAATATTATTATGATGTAAAATAACATTTTTCTATTTTGATATACATTCAACTGTAATTTATTCCTGTGATGCAAAGCTGAATTTCCATCAGCCATTACTCCAGTCTTCAGTGTCACATGATCCTTCAGAAATCATTCTAATATGCTGATTATTGTCAGTGCTGGAAACTGTTATGCTGCTTAATATTTTTTTTGGAACCTGTAATACTTTTTTTCAGGATTCTTTGATGAATAAAAAGTTTAAAAGAAGAGCATTTATTTAAAATAGAAATCTTTTCTAACAATATACACAACAGTTCGAAAGTTTAGGGTCAGTCCATTTTTATTCGTTCTTTTTTTGAAAGAAATTAAAACTTTTATTCAGTAAGGATGTGTTAAATTGATAAGAAGTGATAGCAAAGATTTATATTGTTAGAAAAGATTTATATTTCCCAAACTTTTGACCGGTATAGTGTATATTTTAAAGGGGTCATATGATGCGATTTCAATTTTTCCTTTCTCTTTGGAGTGTTACAAGCTCTTGGTGCATAAAGAAGATCTGTAAAGTTGCAAAGACTAAAATCCAAAGAGATATTCTTTATAAAAGTTAAGAGTCAGCCACGCCTACCTAAAACGCCTCGTTCTAACACGCCCCCACATGTCTACGTCACGATGTGGGAAGATTTGCATAACGCCGCCCAAATGTTCACGCGAAGAAAGAAGGCGTAACTTTTATTCTTTTAATTGTTGTTGCCGCCGCCATGTCGTGTGCTTCGTTGTGAAAGCGAAACTACTTTGTTTGGCCTTCCAAAAGAGGACGATATCCGCTATATCCGCT
>NW_015554362.1:2163667-2168426 GCF_001515605.1 Sinocyclocheilus anshuiensis
ACTTGTAGTTTGTCATTTCTCCGATCACAAATGCAGACATGGTTTTATGTTTACGCGGCACGATGCAACGCAACACATAAAAAGACAGAATAAGTCATTATAATCAGTAATTAAGTCCCCACTGGCTGCAACAAATGCCTCGTTTATAATGGGTTTTAATGTTTTTGTCTCGTCGCTCCGGCCGGACAGGGCATCAACTTTTTGAACTTTAAACCACATAAACACATTTCATTACACCAAATACACCAAATAATGTTCTTTTTAGCAACATCATATGACCCCTTTAAAACTGAGGATTCTGAGTATGTATCTTGATATTTATGTGTTTTGTCTGATTTGACTTAAAAATATTTATTTATTTCAACCAAACAAACATTGTAAATTATTTATTTCTATATCTTATTTTGATCAGTTTAAGTGATTTGTTTGGAACAGAAGCGAATCACTGAATCAGTTTTGAACTGATTCATTAAACTCCGAAATGAACTTCGCCTAAGACCTCTTATTTTTGTGTACGTTTGCGTAATGACACACGTAAACTGGAAAAATAAAAATGCAATTATTCACAATGTTGCTTAATTTTATATAACCAGTGAAATCATTGTGAATATTCCATCCTTATACTCTAAAGGTTTTTTCAGGTGAATCTACTGGATTGGCAAATCATTCATGTATGCCTTCCTGTGATTGATGTATTGTCTCCAATATTTTAAACATAGGCTGGTCTAATACAAATGACCTTAGAGATAATAGTTTGGAAGAGGAATGCGCAGCTCACTCAATCTTTCTCAATTCATAACTGTCTCTATTGTGCCTTTAAATGAGGCTTGAGTCACAGCTGGGACGATTTTATCAGATTGTTCTTGAAAACAGAGCGAATGCTTTGCTAATATCTTTTCTTGTTTCAGACATCATTTATTCTCGGCGTCTCCGGGGATTCTTAACTCATTATAATTCTCCTCATCATTCATCATTGTTCACACCTTGCTTAGGAAATGACCCTCAACTGTCGGAGAACGGCATGTGACACCAGACAGCAGGTAATCTCAATCTTATCAGTATGAAAAACATAAAGCTGCTTTCATTGATCAAACGCCAGATGCTCAGAAACTATTATTAGCATATTAATTTTATTTATGCATGCCATGCCTTGGATATTCAAAAGAGTGCAACAGTTTGTTTTCTCCATGCCGTATGCATTGCAAATTATGTAATAGTTTCTTTACAGTCTCAAACTTTGCAATAAATATTAAATTAATTGGATTTTATATGAATCGTTATATGAATTTAATTATAAAGTTAGAAGACAAAATTATAAAAAATTATGAGGAAAAAAAATGTTTAAAAAAAAACTGTTCTCATTTAAATCCAATGTTGCAATGTTGTGATTCATCTTGGAAGTTTAGTTTTTTTTTCTTTAGAAAATAAATTCAAAATTACTAAAATAATCATAATACAAAATTATTTAAAAAAGAAAAAAATATATATTTAAAAATTGTTTAAAAATGTTTTTTTTTTATTTTTTACTTTTTTTCATTCAAATAACATTTTTTTAAAACGATAAAAAATCATAAGACAAAATTATTTAAAAAAGAAATAGTAAAAATACTGCAGTGCTTTAAAAAGTGGAAAACAGAAATGATCCTTGATTGCCTTATTTCTGTTTTTTTTTTATTTATTTTTTTAAGGTCATCACTCCTTCCCCTTGACTTTCTAGATTGTCTTCTCTTTTGGCACATCTGTGAGCCGCCGGTCAGACACACAAAGGCAGGCGTCTGTGTGTCCGCTGCTCTGTTTGACGTGACTGATCTATGGACCCATGTCCCATTAGGACATCACAGTCTCTGCTGTCCTGCAAATACATATAAACAATAGAATGAGGCTTCCTGGATGTTGCTTTAAGGGGTCATATGATGCGATTTCAATTTTTCCTTTCTCTTTGGAGTGTTACAAGCTCTTGGTGCATAAAGAAGATCTGTAAAGTTGCAAAGACTAAAGTCTTAAATCCAAAGAGATATTCTTTATAAAAGTTTAGAGTCAACCACGCCTACCTAAAACGGCTCATTCTAACACAATGTTCTTTTTAGCAGCATCATATGACCCCTTTAATTGTGTTGGCTTGATAAAGCCAAAATACTGCTATTGTACTTACTTGGTTTAGAGTTTTAATTTCTAAATCCTGTACCTGTAAATTAGTATGCTTTATTTTTTTTTTATAACTGACCACACCTAAGGTTTTCTTTTAGAGGTTTTGCTTTAAAGTTCAAAAGTTTGGGGTTGATAAGATTTTGAATGTTTTTGAAAAAGTCTCTTCTGCTCACCAAGGCTGCATTTATTTGATCAAAAAGACAGTAAAAACTGTAATATTGCGAAATATTATTAGAATGAAAAATAGGTTTTTTTTTTTTAATTGGATGTAAAGCACTTTGTGACATTTGCTCTAGAAAGGTGCTATAGGAAAAAAAATACTTTTCTATTTTAATATAATTTAAAAGGTGATTTATGTGCTACTTAATGTTTATGTATTTTTAAAGAAATCTCTTGCAACATTGTAACATTATAAATGCTAAATTTACTGTCACTATTGATCAATTTAATGCTGAGTCTGTTATTTATTTATTTATTATTTTAAATCATACCGACCCCAAACTTTTGAATGTATATATTTAATAAATGTATTAATAAATATAAAATATAAATTAATCAATCAATAAATAATAAATTAATTCATAAATGTATTAATCTTATTTATTATCTCTTTTTAACATTTTAACATTGTAATTATAAATGCTTTTACTGTAAACTGTTAATAAATTTAATGCTGAGTATTAATTTCTTAAAAAAAAAAAATCATACTGACCCCAAATTTTAGAAGTGTAGTATATATATATATTTAAATAATAATAATAATAATAATTTATTAACCTGTTAAATTATATATTTATTCATTCATTTATTTTATGAAAAGCTTAAATCTGCTTTCATTGATCAAATGCCAGATGCTCCAAAACTATTCAGGTATTATTTGCATATTTGTTTTGTTTATGCATGCCATGCTTTAGATATTCAATATTTCTCCACAAACGTATTGCAAATTATGTATAAATTAGGTATACATTAATGGTTAATTACTTACAGTCAGTATAGTTTTATATTATACCTCAGAATAGCCTATAACTTTTTTTGAAATACTTTTCTTTCATTCAAATCAAAGGTTGCAATGTCGTGATTCATCTTGGAGGCTTAGAATTTTGAAAAACTAATGTATCTATTTTGGTGACATGTATGCAAGGCTTTTTTGTAACGCACAGTGAAATGATGTAGGATTTGAGCCTATAAAAGTCTCGATGTAGTACTCGAGATCGTGGGTGACTCTCCAAAGCACACAAAAGCGCGCGCAACAGGTACATTGACGCGTTTAGGGCCGCCGGTCTCCACGCGCAGTGTTCTTGCTGAAGGACTTCATTGTTGCAGCTGAACGCTTCAGCATCCCTGATGTCAGAGCGCCAGCGAACCCGTCTGCTCGCTGCTGCCCAGCTCTTTTGTGTTCACGAGGATGGGTTTTACAGCGCCGTAATGCCGCTTCAGCAGAAGCCTTTGTTCGGCGCGCGTCTCTGCGGCTCTGTGCAGCGGCTGCGGGGTTTTGTGTGCGGTGATTACAGGCGGGGAGATTGTCGCTCTTATTTATTCATACAGGTTCATGCCTCTATTCCCCACTGCCTCTCATCTAGTCTTAGTATAGAAGCGCTCTTCTGTTCTCTACAAAAGCGCTCGTGGCGTCTCACTTTACTGAGCAGCCGAGTGATTTGGAAAGGAAGGCGACGTGCTGACTTCCTCTGCACTTTTCTGTGAATTTTCATTATTGCAACAGCCGTTTCATTGTACAAGAATAAATGCGAAAAGGTCGAAAGCAAACAAATTTGGACGAGTGCATTGGTCTATAAAATCAATGTAGCTTTTATTTATTTAGTAGGCTGGATGAAAATGAAATCTGATGGCGCTTGATAAAAGAAGCGGAAGCTCACATATATCGGGTCAGGCGATGGGATAAAGGCTAATAGAACAACAGAACGCGGGGCTGAAATATAAAATAGCAAGAAATCAGAATAAACAGGAGTGACGAGGAAAGGGTGAAATGGCATAATTTGGAATCAAAGTGAATTTGCAGCAAAATACGGATTTTGATGGGAGGTGCGATCTTTGACATTATAGCAACAGAAGATAAGGAAGGCGTTTTCTCCTTTCTTTTAAAATGGACATTTATTGTACTGTCCTAAAATACATGGAATACATAATTATGTATATGTATATATATTAAAAAAAAATAAAAAATGACAAAATCTCAAGATTAAAAAAGAGGTAGGCCCGGTTTCACAGACAGGGGACTAGGCTTTAGTTAAATTAGGATATTTAAGTAGCTTTTATAAAAATGCCCTTGACATATACATTACTGGTGTGTGCATGTTGAGACAAAACAATGGCACTGAAATATTTTAAGATACATCGATGCAAGTTATTTTCAGGTAAGACAGTTCAAACATGCAGTTTAGACTGGGACTAGCCTTCAGCCTTGTCCGTGAAACCGGGCAAAAAAGAAAAAATTAAATAAAGAAATACATTTTTATTATTTTATTTTTATTACGTTTTGTTTTTATTTATGTTTAAAGTGGATTCATTTATTCATTTATTTGTTTATGGCTTTACTTTTTTATCTTGTTTATTTAATTTTTTTTCTATTTATTTATTATATTATAATTAG
>NW_015554362.1:2168471-2177618 GCF_001515605.1 Sinocyclocheilus anshuiensis
TTTATATATATATATATATATATATATATATAAGAAATAATGTTTCCTTACTTATGACATTACTTATTTCCTTATGATATGTTTTTATTTGTATTTTACTTTTTACGTTATTTTATTTTTTATTTAATTTAATTGGACTTTTCAGCTTTAAAGCTACATCCATCAAACTCAGCACAGTATTTTGTACTTTTCTAACTTTTTTTTAAAAGGTAAGCAGCATATTTATTGCCTTCTAAGATTAAAAAAAAAAAAATGTCATGCTAAATTCTAAGGCAGCATCACGGTTCTTAATTACAGAGACAATCCCAGAATGCATTGCACCAAGCTCTTTAAAAATCGCGTTCAAAAGGATGGTATAAATATATATTTTTTTACCCAGTTTTTATCTCATTGTTTGCTAAACAACATGCTAACATCAAAACCTATTCAAATCAATAGTTTTTTTAATCAAATCTTTTGCATTTCAAATAGCTTAGTTTTCTTGGGTGATCATCTTTTAATTCAAATTAAAAATGCATGCTTCAGTTTTATAATATACAAAGTAACATAAATGCATATTTATGCACAAAAACAAAATTGCTAAATCTTTAGAAAACAGAAAAAAATGAATGTTTATGTTTTTTTTTTTAATGTTTATTAGTTTTTAACAAGAATAGCATACAAAATAACACGTATCAAAATTACATAAATCCAACCAAAAATGGCTCACTTTCGAGCACATTTCAGTTGTGATGCTGCCTATGAATGCAGCTGCTTATATTGCTAAAGAAAACAGCATCAAGTTGCTATGTTTTGATGGTTTTAGATGGGATTTGCTCACAGTACAGCGGTTTAAAACCAGCAAAACACCAGCTAGACCAGCTAAAATCATCTATGACCATCAAACCAGCTTTCTAACAGCTTCTGTTCCTGCAGTAGCTCACTAGGTTGAATCAGAGTTGTTGATGGGTTGTTTTCTCTGCTCTCTTATGTCACGTTTTCACCTGCTT
Organism: Sinocyclocheilus anshuiensis; assembly: GCF_001515605.1. Lineage (NCBI taxonomy): Eukaryota > Metazoa > Chordata > Actinopteri > Cypriniformes > Cyprinidae > Sinocyclocheilus > Sinocyclocheilus anshuiensis. The sequence continues at coordinate 2,169,461 of NW_015554362.1, forward strand.
TCATTAGGCTTTTTGTGAAGGCTGGATATCGATCGCCATGTTTTGGTGGTGATTTGTGTGTTTGGGAAAGTGTGAGTGGATGAATTCCTGACAGAGGCAGGATCCGTGCAGGTAAGAGAGGAGGAGAGGGGTCATCGGCCCGGGACAGAGCGAGAGAGACGGGCTGTGGCGCCTGTCAGGTTGACAGCAGTGTCTGCGTCTGTTTGACCAGAAGATCCCGGCTGATAGCACTGGCGTCGCTCTCCAACAAACGCACTAATGTGTCCCTGCAGCTCTTGAGAAAGACTGCTCGCCCGTTAAATACAGCAAACACGATCACCACAGCTTGTGCTACACAGACCTGTTTTTGAGTGATGATGCAAACTAATAATGAATCAGAGTTTTGAAAAAGACACTGGTTCACGTAAATGAATCAAATTTAGCAACTATAAACATACCATTTTTGTTATCTTAAATCTTATTTTATCTTAAAAACTTATTGTACTAAAAAAACTAAACCTGAAATAAGGAATAAACAGTTGTATAGACATATATATATAAAAAAACTTTAAAAAATGACTGAAATCCATAACTAAATGACTAAAACTAAATAAATATATAAATCCCAAAATATAAAAATAAAAACGAATTCAAAATATTGATAAACACACACATTTAACATAGAGCATTCAACATTTCCAATACAATTCAAATTCATTTTTAGAATCGTTTTTCATAAAAATATAATATATAATATAATGAATAAAAATGTAATTGTAAAAAAAAAAACTAAAATGAATAAAATATATACAATTTATATAGTTAGAAAAATAGTACAGGTGATTATAATTAAATAGCTGGCTTTTATTTGTCATTGTACAAAAGTAATAAAGCAAAAAAAAAAAAAAAAGAATAAAAAAATAGGGAATTCTCATTGCAATGCATTTCATGATGCCAGTGATCATAGATTATATAAAGAGCATTTACTGTGGAAAAAAAAGCAAGAGGCAAATTTATCACCCACAAAGTGCATTACTACTTAATTCAAGCATAATTTTAAATCATTATTCCCCAAAATGTGGCCTAGACTTGTCCTTTATTTAATGGAAATTTTGTCTTTAGCAAAAAAATTGATTTCAAGACGCAGATGGTCTGGTCTCTGTTTTATGGCGATTTCATCTGCACTTTAAATTCTTCAGAACAATAATTGAAATCATTATTGATGTCCGTCATGAGGCCGTTCTGGTTCATATTTATTGACATTATTGACAGACGCTCTGGCAGAAGGTTATCTGATGCTTGCACACCTCATGAATCGTGTGAGAACGAGGCAATCTGTTATTCATTTATATATCAGCATACATGATGCTGTACAGTTACAGTGAGTTTATTCACAGTTATTATAGTGTGTTTCTCATTCAGTTACTCACAGATATTCCTGATGCGTTACTGTGTGTCACACTTTGCCATGCAATTTCCCTCTTTGTTGTCCTATAACCACAAAAAAGGTCAAGTTTGAGGTTTTCTAACATGATAATAGACTTCTACTACTGTTTATATCTATTTATGTCCTATCTAGCAAATTTACTTCAGTAAATTCAGTTAACAGCATTGATTTGTTCCCCCTCTGGCAATTATTAGAATATTAAACGTTTTCAATTCAATTCAATTCAAATTTATTTGTAGAGCATTTTTCATAATAAATATCAGCTTTACAAAAGACAGTGCCACATAAGCAGGAAGCATGACGATCTCCCTGGAAACAGCACAAACACAAAGAATATAGGTTACATTTTCTAACATGAACATTACAAGGAAAGAGAATTTGTTACTGTTAAAACACATTACAATACATTAAATTATGTAGCAGTTTTTTCTATTTATTTAATTATTGAATTTATTATTTATTTAAAAAATGTATTCAAATGTATTTTATTTTCTATTTTATTTTTATATTTAACATTATTTATTTATTCTTTATTTATTCATATTTCTGTTTAGATGTGCCTTAAACCAATGAGCCTTTAAGCAAATATTTAATTTTATAATATTATATATTTAAGTTAAGTTTTACCAATAATTTTATTTAATAATTCATCTTTCTTTTGTTTAGTTTGATCTTTTCTTTCGTTTAGTTTTTTTTCTTCTTTGTTTGTAACACATGAGAGGCAAAATACTGATTCCTTATATATAAATATATATATATATATATAAAAAAAATGTCCCCCCTTTTTTTGGTGGGGGGGGTGTTATATAATGAAAAAGCATATAATTTCTTCTGGGAAAGCAAAAATATCAATCTATATGATAAGAAAACAGAAAACTGAAGACTGATGGCATTGATGTTCATCTTGTTTGTTTGTTTTTAAAGGCCTTGCTGTATATTATACTTTAATGGACAACCAATGGATTCTATTGATTTAGGAGTAGAAGGAAAATATAATGTCATTAGAAACATAACTTTTGCCAATTTATCATTTAAAACTGATATTTTATCAGTATCGGGGCTCTTTCTTTTGCTACAGAGTTCAGGTAAACTAACATGGGAATCGATTTATTAGTGCAATGCTTATTGGTAATCAAAACTAATTCTTTCTTTGATTGATTGATTGATTGATTCACTCAGTCATTCATTCATTCATTCATTCATCTCCATGCTGGACATTTGATGTAATTTCCACATGTGAAGCTGTTGAGAGTTTCCAGAGTTGAGTAAGAGCTGATGGGAAGAGTCACGCAGGTCAAAGGGGAAAAACGACGCTCTCTGAGCTCAATATAAATATCAGAGCATGAGCAGAAGAAAGAGTAAACCTAAAAGAGCAACAGAGGAATCACTTCAGCAGATATCATCCTCTACATCAGCTCCTCAAGAGAAGGACTACCGTCAGCGTTGCAGAAGTGAAAATGAAGTTGACACGTGTGGCTCTCGCTGCTGCAGTCGTCATCGCATGCGTCTGCATCCTCCAGACCGCAGCTATTCCCTTCACACAGGTGAGCGTCTGCGCTGAAAATTTACACTCAGAAGTCAGAACCACCAGTAATATTATTTATTCATTGCGTTATATTTGCATGAAACTGCAATTTTGACGTAATCCGCTTAGCATTATATAATGTCACTAATGACTAAATGAAAAACATACCACCTATTTTAAAGTCTTGCCTTCTGTATTTCATCAGCAGACTGAAGATGAGCATCATGTGGAGAGTGAAACACCACAGGAACAAACAAATCCTTTGGTATGTATCCAGCTCAGATTTGTTTATTTTAGATTGTTTTAAAAAAAATGTAATTTAATTAAACACTCTTCTATTTTTTTATTATTATACACACACACACACACACACACACACACACACACACACACACACACACTTTCATATCAAAGAATGATTATGTATTATTAATTATATATTATTATTTTTATCATTAATTATTTGTAGTTATTGTTTTATTTTTACATTTTTATTTAATCAAACACTTTATATATCCTACATGTGGCTCATTCTAAAAATCTATAAAAATGTATATTAATTAATAATATTAATAATCAATGGATTTAATTAATATTTTGTTGTTGTTGTTGTTTAAATTGTAATTGAATGTTTTTAGGAGGCCCTAAATAAAATGTAATTTCTTGTTCCCCAATAGGCATTCTTCAGGGTTAAACGGCAAAGCCATCTGTCCCTGTGCAGATACTGCTGCAACTGCTGCCGCAACAAAGGCTGTGGATACTGCTGCAAATTCTGATCCTGCGGGCGTTTTACCGAGTCCCATGTGCTCAGGAAAAGAGTTTCTTTGAAACATTAACTTATTTGGACTTTTGTCTTCCAAACCCCTGCTGAAATGATTTTCCCTGTCGCACCATGTTGTTTGAAACGGGTATAAATGCAGGCTGTGTCTCCTCACATATACTGCTTTGTAAAAGTTGCAGCTACTGAAATTTAACAATATGAGAACTCACCTACTTTTGTTAACGCTTTCATGATTTTGTATATTTTATACATGTATATATTTTTATGCCTATATGTACAATGATTGTTTAGTAAATGGAAAGCTTTTGGATATTTGTAATAAAATGATTTAACATTTGAACTGTGTTGTTATTTAAGGTCAGTCAGTGGTGAATCTCTAGGGGGCCCTAAACACACACACACACACACACACACACACAGATATCAGGCAGAAATGCTGTTTATGCACCTCAGAGACTATCAGAGCCTACAGCATTAATATTATCATCATCATATAGCTAATACTGTTATTATATATAATATAATATTAATGTTTAATTATTAGGTTTTGATTTCTTATTTATTAGGTTTTTAACACTTAATTAAAATGGAATATTAATAGAAATAGTTATTAATATTATTTTTTATTATAAGTGTGTGTGTGTGAAGGTGGCTGGGTATAAGAAATATTATTAATAGTACCTTTTAAAGTTAATTATTAATTCAAATTCTAATTAAGAACTTTTTTCTATATTTTACATATGCATACACACATATCAAGTATAAGAAATAATATTAATTAATATTATTATTAATAATGAAACATTTTATTTTATATATTGACACACACACACACACCTGATTAAACACTTTTTTATATTATACATATGTGCTACATGTAAGTCATTCCAAAGAAATTTATAAAAATTATTAATGTTATTAATGATAACAAAAATGAATAGACAATGTAAATATTTTTGTTTTTACTTTTTAATTAAATGCTAATATTAATTTTTAAATTTGTATTTAATTATTTTTATCTTTAAATGTTAATTAAACACACACAAGGTACACACAGCTATTGATATTGGCAACTTTTAATTAGACTTTTCATCAATATCTTTGACATTTAATGACATTTATTGCTTCTCTCTCTTTGTTTGAGCTTGTTGCAGTTTTTTGTGAAATATACATCTGATAAAGTATTTAGCCAGCCTTTGCATCACAAGGACATTAAAACATAGGCGTCTGACTAGATTTGATAACAGACACTGTGGATGCAGACACATTAAGCTGCTGTTGTGTTTCTAAAGTGGCCTCTCAAATCTCGACAGCTTTTTCAACATACATCCAGCAGCGTTATTCAATATGCTTGAGATTCCTAAGCAGAATGGATGAAGACTTTAATCAAGGCAAACCACCAACACAAACATGCTGCCTGGCTCTTCGTTATGTTGATTGCAGGCAGCACCTGGAGTCCTTAGTTTTAATTAGTATAAAGGAATATTGGCAGTCGCTCTTATTCTTTCTCTGTGTCTGATTGTTGAGGACCTTGTGGCGACTATGGTTTTTCTTTTGTAATAGGAAGTTAGGAATATAAGACATTGTAGGTTTGGTCTAAAATTTGGTCTTATGAATCATGTACTATCTTGTACTATTATTATTATTATTGTTTAAGAAATTAGTTCAGCAGGAACACATTAAATTGATCAAAAGTGGCAATAAAGACATTTATAATGTTACTAAAGATTTCAATTTCACATAAATGCTGTTCTTTTGAACTTTCTATTAATCAAATCATCTTGAAATGGATTATGGTTTCCTCAAAAATATTTGGCAGCTCAACTGATTTCAACACTGATAATAATCAGAAATGTTTCTTGAGCAGCAAATCAGCATATTAGAATGATTTCTGAAGATTATGTGACACTGAAGACTGGAGTAATGATCCTGAAAATACAGCTTTGATCACAGAAATAAATTACAGTTAAACAGATATTCAAATACAAAAGTTATTTTACATTGTAATAATATTACACAATATTTACTGTTTTTTATTTCTGTATTTTTATCAAATAAATGAAGCCTTGGTGAGCAGAAGAGATTTTTCAACCACACCTTTTGAATGGTAGTATTTCTTCAGAAGACTTGGAATATAATAGACAATAACTAAAGAAAAGTCTTATGGAAAACTTTTTACTATTATTATTTATTAAATGTAATAAATATTGTTATTATTATTATTAGTAGTAGTATTAGTATTAGTAGTAGTATTGTAATAATAATGATTATTTTTTTATAATTTTAATTACTTTTTATTACCTTTTAATTACTTAATTATTTGCATTATGATCCTTTTGGAGTTTCAAGTGTGGTCACTATGAACTCTTATTATTGTATTTTTTCCACAATAAATAATAGCAGTGGTGTTCTGAAATGTTTTTTTTTATTTTTTTTTTATCAAACGTAAATTCATGTCCCAGACAAATTTTCTTTGTTAAATATACATTACTTACACTATCAGAAATTTTTTTTTAAATATTTTTACATTGTAAAATGTAATCAATATTCTATTTATTCTATTTTAAGCCAAGTATGAATCTCATCAAGTTAGTGTTTTTAAGCATTTTACATTCATTCCTAAACAATAATTCAAGGCAGTAACAATTTAAACAATACATTTTATTTGCAAACTTATTGGATGAGCAGTCATCAAATCATTTGCAAACCCGGAAAGCGCAAGAACACAAGAGGCGGGATTTGTTGAACCAATCACAGTAGAACATAAGCAGTCATATCCAATCATATCGCGATGGAGGCATTGCCTCCTCTCAAGTGACTTTCCCCCATTCATTTTCAATTACCCCCCACCAAAGCCACCGCACGCTTTAGGGCAGGGGTCACCAAACTCAGTCCTGAGGGCCGGTGTCCTGCAGAGTTTAGCTCCAACCCTAATCAAACACACCTGAAGCAGCTAATCAAGCTCTTACTTGAAACTTCCAGGCAGGTGTGTTGAGGCAAGTTGGAGCTAAACTCTGCAGGACACCAGCCCTCCAAGACCGAGTTTGGTGCTTTAGGGGGTCTGTTAAAACTCAATGGGCTCAGGGGAGGCGAGAGAGACACGGACTCCCGCTGTAACTTTACCTGCTGGTGTCGCTGTTTTATACTACAATTTTTTTTCTCTCATCCAATATTTTGAGGAGACACTGCCTCCCTTGCATCCTCGGAGGAAACGCCCCTGAGGTTCGTAACGACAGGAGGGGAGCAAATGATGACAGAATGTTAATTTTCGGGTGAACTGTCCCTTTAAGACCAGTGACACTCCAGTAGTTTCATTGGTATGTAAAGTCTTATCTTGGCTCCAACAACTGAACTTCACACAGCAGCTCATGGATTCTGGCTCGTTCCAGAACAAACGCGTGGTATCGGCTGCACTGTAAAAAAAAATAAGTTGATTCAACTTAAAATAATTTGTAACCTGGCTGCCTTAAAATGTTGTGTTCAATAAGCTAAAAAACATTTGTTGTTTACACATATATTGGAGTTCCTTAAACCTAGAATTAATAGTTGGGGTAACAAAGGTGAAGTGGAGTTAACTTTATACTTTGTTTAACCAACCAGTTTTTAGTTAGCCCAACAAGACGAGAAAGTTGTGCTAACCTAAATTCAAGTTGAAACAACATAAAACTAGTGAGACCAACAAACGTTGAGTTGTTTAAACTTAGCATTTTGTTGAATAAACTTGTAAGTATAAGTTGTGCAAACTAAATACAAATTGGTCAAACTAAGCGTCTTGTTGAATTAACTTATATTTTTAAGGCAGCCAGGTTACTTTTTCAAGAATAGTTCATCTCACTAGTAATGTTTAGTTCATTCAACTGGCTGAACAGTTAATTTGCCCACACAACTCAAGTTTCTATTTTCTACTGTACCACATAAAATTGGCATGGACATTTAAGAACATGCAATGTATTTTATTTTATTTCAAAATTGACAGCAGGAAGCTAAAGTCTCAAATCCTTTTTTACAGTGTGTGTAATTTGGGTACTGTCTGCTCTCTTTGTATTGCTCTTCGTACAAGATACTGTATCAAGTGCCTCCGTTTCACCATCTGCTCCTAATGCATCTGCATATGCTCAGAGATTTTAACACTGGCCAAAACACAGAAGCACATAACAGTGCAGAGATTAATATATAAAGGATGGTCTCTCATGCATAATTTAGCATACACATGTGTTTCATAGCCATACATTGAGGGCAGTACTAAAACTCGTGATCCACAAATAAATCTACAAATGTACAGGTTGCGATTCATGTTTGTGAAACTCTTAAGATTTATTAGTGGATCTCATTCTATTTATTCACTGTTAACGTTAATGTCAGACTCTGTTCCATGTCTGTGTGTGTTTTGCTCCCCATGTGCCTTCCTTGCCCTTATTTGGTCCTT
>NW_015554362.1:2177844-2181436 GCF_001515605.1 Sinocyclocheilus anshuiensis
GTGACCGTTTAGTACCTGTTTGTCCTTATTTGGTACTTCCTGTTCCTGTCCCCATTTAGTTTTATTAGTTCCAGGTGTTCCTTGTTATTAGTTATCCTCCTCACCTGTCTGCCCCTCGTTATCTGCCCTATTTGAGTTCTAGCCCGTTCTGTTTTCACTTGTCTGGTGTATGAAAGTTCTTAAGGTGCAGTTCTTAAACTAGGTGACAACCGCTACAGATTGTCCAGGCAGAACAATAAATCACTTGGGCCATGTCCACAAAAAAAGATCCTTTACTGTTGTCTTTGATTCATATATCAGTATGGGTGTGGTTCTATAAATGAACAATAATAACAATAATGAATATATATATATATATATACACACACAATTATGAGGCAGAAACAGTAATAATTGAACAATATAAAGTAATAATACAATAGCATACAGATTTGTACATATTTATAAGTCCAGCAGGTGTACATTTTCTCAGGTTTATACATATATTCACTTTAAATCAACTATCAAATAAAGCAGAATTAAATATTTCCACAATATTAAAACAGCTGCATTCAAAGTCTTATTCAGCATGTTTTATGCTGAAATGAATGCGTGATTGAGGTTACGTGCACATTGACAACTTCAAAGAATTAGCGACCATTTAGTTTTGCAATATAATGTAAAAGTAATTAAATCTAACAACATATACACAAAAGATTATTTAACTACTTACTTTTAAGATGTACGCACACAGTATGAACAAAAATCAGCGAGAAATTGGACCAGATCAGCACGATGATCAGTACAAACTGACGCAACTTCGATACGGCTGAGATGCAGAGGCTACTGAGAATGAAACAGCCGCCCCATGAACGACCCGTATGTCTTGTCTCACAGTACGGAAGGCTATATCTTCAGGTAGTCCTTGAAGATCAAGTTGCTGTGCTGCTTCATACAGTAACATTGTCCTCTCTGAACCGTCATCCAGTATGGCATATGTATCAAGTTGCTTCTCACCATTTCTCAAGATCACTCGGCTGACTTTCAGAAGAACTTTACTGCAGGCAGTTGATCTGTCCAGATACAGTGTCTCTACTTCTGAGTTTACAAGACAACTGTTTTCTGCTGAAGATTGTGTTTCATGTTTCACTTTGGCATTGAAGTCGTGCAGTATTTCTAAATGTCTCGTCACATTTTTTGCATTTGGCTTTAAGAGTACATTGTGAAATCTGATGATTACAGCCGCACTTAAAGCACTTGTGATTTGACTTCAGCCATGACTCCACTTGATCTTGATTCAGCAGTTTGAAGTTAGTGCACTGATTGAAGTAATGCTGCACAGTGTTGCAAAAGGGGCAGTACCGCTTCGGTTTCTCCTTCTCGATTGTCGTAGCACTTGCCGGTTTACTCTGTTCACCGCCATGTAAGACAGTAGCAAATCGTTGCACTGGCTTAGAGTTTCTTTGCTGATCTCTCTGTGGCTGAGAGTAGGCTCTGCTTGAATGACTAGCGTACTGTGACTCATCCTCTCGTATTCTGAGCTCATATTCAAGCCAGTCACTGAGTTCAAGCAGTGTCAGAACTGGTATTTGAATGGGGTTAACGAACCTTCTGAAATTTGCTTTAAGGTCGTGAGGCAGTTTGGCAAGAAGACGTGAAACGTGTGACCCGCATTTGAGTTCTGGCCATCCCTGAGCTCCAAGTTGGTCCAGCATTCCAACTAATGCACGTACTTTAAGGGCAAACAGTCTAAAAGACTTAATGTCACCACTCTTGATCTTTGGGCCATCCATCAATTCTGCAATTCTTTGTAGCGCGAGTTGATGTGGTTGACCATAAAGTGCAGTTAGGGACCTCATAGTGTTGGTGTATGGGTACCTGCTGTTGACATACGAGTCTGCAATGAGCAAGGCATTCTCTTGTTTCAAATGATCAACCAGTATTTGGTACTTGAAACGTTCTGTAGACTCAACAGGTAGCAAATTCTCCAGTGCAATTTTGATTCGAGCAAACTCTCTGGGATCCTCACTGCAAAAATTAGGAATGGTGGGGATAGGACCTCTATAGGAGGGCTCTACATGACGATATGGAGGAGAAGGAGGACGCACTGGGTGGTATGGCTGATATGTCTCAGGCTGAGCGTAATCTGCATACTGTCGTGGGGTCAAGAGTCTTGGTTTGTCTGCAGGAATAGGAGCTGGATGATCATAGTAGTCTGAGTGTCTCTCATAGTGTACATGATGAGCTAATGTATCCCTTGGAGTAAGTCTCTCATCTTGATAGACTGGACTTGTGGCTGAATAAGCATGATAAGGTTGCTGATGACCTTGTGGTTCAGTGGAAGGGAAATAGCTGACAGCTCTGCGGTTTAGGCTATGATCTGTATAAGTCCCATAAGTAGCTGCTGTCTCTTGGCTGTAGTCCTGAGGCATAAACTGAACAGCTGCGGAAGATTGGCTGCGATCTCTTTGATCAGTGGACAGATAGTTATGGCCTCTGTGGTCCATGTTGTAGTAACCACAGGGTCTGTCTAGATGCCTAATGCCGAGTTGAGGATGTGTAACATCTTCTTGATGAGCTAGCTTAGCATGGGCTTGAGTTGGTTCATAAGGAGAAAAGTGATGACTTGAAGTTGGCCGATTTGCAGAGCTTGGTAGTCTCAGTTCTCCTAGGTTATCAGTGAGATATTCAATCTCTTTGTGACTGACTGAGTGAGAATGCAGAGGGTATCCTCGTGAATCTACAGGCAGTGCCCTCATGGGCTGAGGAAGATCGTCTTGATCTCTAGGCAGAACTGGCCTGCCCTCAGTGGCTGCTGTATATGGGCTTGAGGAAAGAACTATCTGATCTGTATCAATTATTTGCCTTGGAGAAGTCCGAGTACGGGGCTTTGGCTGTGGCAGTGGCTGCGGCAAACCTTGAAATGTCTCCACAAATGAGCTTCTTTCACTTGATGCAGTGCTTGTATCTTTAGTTGGTTCTGGTCCGCTTCCAGTACGTGGGAACTCTTTAAATGCAGGCCTTTTACCTGGTTCAGGTCCAGTGGCACCCTTTGTGTACTGTTCATCATCAGAATGAAGTGGCTGATGTGGCACAGTATAATCAACATAGAAGTCATCTAAGTATCTTGGTGGGATGACTTGTCGACGTGGTCGAACCACTGGTGAATCTGGGGTAGCCTGTCTTTTTGTTCTGGACATGGTGTTGCTGTAGTAGTTGCCTAAATCCGGCTCGAAGGACCAATTTTGTATGAAAGTTCTTAAGGTGCAGTTCTTAAACTAGGTGACAACCGCTACAGATTTTCCAGGCAGAACAATAAATCACTTGGTCCATGTCCACAAAAAAAAAGATCCTTTACTGTTGTCTTTGATTCATACATCAGTATGATAAAAGTTATTAAATCTAACAACAGATACACGAAAGAGTATTTAACTACTTACTTTTAAGATGCACGCACACAGTATGAACAAAAATCAGCGAGAAATTGGACCAGATCAGCACGATGATCAGTACAAACCGACGCAACTTCGATGCATGTCTGAACTAGTGATGTCCGGTTCGCGAACGAATCGTTCGATTTAACCGGTTCTTCTTAGTGAACCGGTTGAATTAA
>NW_015554362.1:2181457-2182840 GCF_001515605.1 Sinocyclocheilus anshuiensis
TAGGGCATGGTAAGCGATTAACATTTCTAATTAATAACATCTTTTATTTTTAATTACATCTAATTACATACATCTAATTAATTACATGATGTGGCGATTAATTAATATAATTAATTGCAAATTAATCGCACAAAGCATCAAACAGACATTACAAAAAGCAGCTTCAGCAAGAAATAAAAAATATATCTAAAAAAATACATATAGTCTTTTGGACCATGAGGGTGAGTAAATTATGACACAATTGCCATTTTTGTGTGGGTGAACTATACCTTTAATAATTTATTTTATTCATTTTATTATTATTACTACGGAAATATGAAATTTGTTATTTAATGAAATGAAATGCAAATGTTTGTGCTTGTTTCTGTATGATATAATTGTTCATATATCTATTAAAATACTGATATTCTGGTCTATAACTCCTCCCAGAACCTCCCTCTGCCCTGTATCTTGGTCTCTCATTGGCTGTAGGTCATCGCCGATGTGTTTTTCAGTCAGAAATCATTGCACACAGCGTGATTGTGAATCGGCGACAGCTCCAGATATTTAGCATGCCAAATATTTCACGGGCGTCGGCGACGCGTCGGCGATTCCCTCAGATCGAGTCTTTGATAATTCACACTGCTTGATTGTCACGAGCACCGATTTGCCTCCGATTTCGGGCATTTGTCAGCGATTTCGCAAAGCCTGTCGGCGAGTGAAAAATCGGGCTAAAACCGTGCAGTGTGAACTCGGCATTACTGAACGGTTGTATAAGATCAGTATCACATTTGCACTAGTGTGATATTGCATTTATTGCTCGTGTGATATTGATGATGTAAATATGAGACAAAAACTAAAACGGGGGCATTTTTGCCCCACATTACATTTAGGGACATTCTAACCACGTTCTATGCTCCATCACGCAGTGAGTTTTTGCCCTGCCTCATATTTGTTATCAATCAGCTGTATGAAATGTCAGGTGACCCATATAGGTCTGGGGCGGGGCAAGTGCGTTAAATGCGTTAATCATTTTAACACTTGCATGTATGTATATATATATGTGTATATATATATATATATATATGTGTGTGTGTGTGTGTGTGTATATATATATTATTTTTACACTTTATTTCTGCAAAAACTTATATAATATAATATAATGATCATATCACATGACATTCATGGCTCAGGTGATTGGATCATAAATTCCAAGATGGCAGTATCCTGGTTGCGTACTTCCTGGGCTACATGTGCCAATTGAGCAGCTGCCACGATGATGAATATGAATACCAGCTCTCTCCAGCTGTCGTAGACCTAGGGAACCTAGGGATAACTGAAAAATGCTTGTCAAAACATTTCATGTGCTTCTTAACTGATCACTGACAGGTTACACAGGTTACA
>NW_015554362.1:2185333-2189273 GCF_001515605.1 Sinocyclocheilus anshuiensis
GAAAAAGAAAAACAGATTATGCAGGAGGGAGATGCAGGGAACAGGGATTGGGTGTTCTGCAAAGAGAGTTGGAGGTAAATAATTTTGCAGTAACTGTTATGCTGATGTTGTGGCTGGTCAAGCAAATGTTTGTGCTTGTTTCTGTATGATATAATTGTTCATATATCTATTAAAATACTGATATTCTGGTCTATAACTCCTCCCAGAACTTCCCTCTGCCCTGTATCTTGGTCTCTCATTGGCTGTAGGTCATCGCCGATGTGTTTTTCAGTCAGAAATCATTGCACACAGCGTGATTGTGAATCGGCGACAGCTCCAGATATTTAGCATGCCAAATATTTCACGGGCGTCGGCGACGCGTCGGCGATTCCCTCAGATCGAGTCTTTGATAATTCACACTGCTTGATTGTCACGAGCACCGATTTGCCTCCGATTTCGGGCATTTGTCAGCGATTTCGCAAAGCCTGTCGGCGAGTGAAAAATCGGGCTAAAACCGTGCAGTGTGAACTCGGCATTACTGAACGGTTGTATAAGATCAGTATCACATTTGCACTAGTGTGATATTGCATTTATTGCTCGTGTGATATTGATGATGTAAATATGAGACAAAAACTAAAACGGGGGCATTTTTGCCCCACATTACATTTAGGGACATTCTAACCACGTTCTATGCTCCATCACGCAGTGAGTTTTTGCCCTGCCTCATATTTGTTATCAATCAGCTGTATGAAATGTCAGGTGACCCATATAGGTCTGGGGCGGGGCAAGTGCGTTAAATGCGTTAATCATTTTAACACTTGCATGTATGTATATATATATGTGTATATATATATATATATATATGTGTGTGTGTGTGTGTGTGTATATATATATTATTTTTACACTTTATTTCTGCAAAAACTTATATAATATAATATAATGATCATATCACATGACATTCATGGCTCAGGTGATTGGATCATAAATTCCAAGATGGCAGTATCCTGGTTGCGTACTTCCTGGGCTACATGTGCCAATTGAGCAGCTGCCATGATGATGAATATGAATACCAGCTCTCTCCAGCTGTCGTAGACCTAGGGATAAACACAGGAACTGAAAAATGCTTGTCAAAACATTTCATGTGCTTCTTAACTGATCACTGACAGGTTACATTACATGGAAAAGAGCAGCTGGGACATTCTGATGTCTTTGTGTTGCACTGAAGAAAGAAGATCCTCCAGATTCAGAACGACATGAGGGTGAGTAGGTGATGTTCTTGTTTTGGGTGAACTATTCCTTTAAGACGTTCCATATGCTCGCACTGGGATGCAGTGCAGGTGATTCTGAAGTAACAGAGGGGCAGAATGGTCTAATATTAGTGAGTCACAGCGCTGCTTTGTTCTTGCTGACTACATCACTTCAGTAGGCAAATGTTTGCAGCACAGCTCCTGCACAAATAACTCAAAGGAAAGCAAAAAAACCAAAAACAAAACAAGGTTCATATATTCCTCCTCCCTCGCTCTCTCTCTCTCTCGTCCAGCTGTCTATCGGTGCATGGCCTCTTTCATTTGAGTACCAGAGAGCAAAAATAAAAAAGTCTATTCATTTGTCTCGACCAAGATGCATTATAGCAGCTGTTCAGAATGTGCAGAAGATAAGAAAAACAAGACTAGATGTTTGTAGACGTGCATGGTGGGACAGGAGAGATTGAATTTGCAAGTATAGGATGAGTTCTATTGAATACATAAACAGAAGTGAAGCAGTAGCTGCTTGATTATTCAATTACTGCTACTTTTCTGTGCCTGGGAAAACTATGGAAACAGTCTATAGTTTTAAATGATTTAATAGCATTAAACTTTTAATGACTTTTTTTCTCATTTTAAGAGTGTTGAAAGGTTAACTTTTGGGTTTGTGCCCTGACCAGACTTTATAACTGTATCCCCCCCAACAGTGAGTTTATTAAAAAGTGTTGAAATCAAGGACATTCAGCTTTGCAGTTCTTCGTGAGTGGCTTGTTGTTTATGTGAACAATCTGTATTTTTATTTTTATAACAACAGAATTACCATCCTCAGTAATGCTACACCAAGCATTTGAAACATAAAAGAAATGTATGTATGCATGTATGCATGCATGTACAGTATGTATTTATTTATTTGTGTATTCAAAGTGGGAGGCTGGCACATATTACATTACAAATATAATGACATTTTTTACATTTGTACACAATATAAAATAATTTTAAAATAATAATTTTTATATTATAATCTGAGAGTTAGTCCATTTCAATAGTTTTATTTAAATAAATTATGTATTTATTTAAAGTAAGAGGCCTGCACATATTAAATTACAAATATAATTACATTATTTACATTTTTATATAAAATAATAATTAATATCATAATCTGAGAGTAAGTGCATTCCATAAAAAGTTAAATAAATAAATAGTTTAAAGTGAGAGGTTGGCACATATTAGATTACAAACACAATTCAATTTTCTTTTATTTTTATATAATATAAAAATGTTTAAAATAATTATTTTTTAAATCATAATCTGAAAGTATTTTCATTAAATTAACTAATTAATTAATTTATTTATATGTGAGGCCGGCACATATAAGATTATGAATATAATTAATTTTTTAAACTTCTATATAATTGAAAATAATTTTAAAATAATGATTTTGTAATTACAAATATAATGAAATGATATAATCTGAGAATAAGTCAATTTCTTAAAATTATTTAGTTATTTCAAGTGAGAGGCTGGCACATATTAGATTACTACTACTACTACTACTACTAATAATAATAATAATTATAATAATTATTATTATTATTGTTATTTTAAATATTAACATATTGCAATATTTTAATACATACAATTAAAATAAATTACTTTTTATATCATAACCTGAGAGTAAATCCATTTAATAAAAAAGGACAACATCAAATTAATTTTTATAATTTCTAATTTTTATGTTGCTGGCCAGATCAAAACGTCAAAATACCCACATACAGTACATACCCAATGTCCATAAATTGACTAACCAGCACTTTGACTGCAGAATACTGCAGTTTCAGCATCTACCAGCAGGGGCCTACTAACCAGTCAAACCTTGGCCTCTTGGTTTAGGGTTCATATAAACGGTACATTTAGCATGTGCAGACTCAGTTAATTTAACGCAAATAAAACAAAATATGTGCATGTAAGCACAGTAAATGTGATGTTGACACATGCAGTGCGAAATCAAACAAAGGAGTAACACACATGCACCTCTATACCGCCAGGGGAGCTGTCCTAATTACAGTCTCTGTCTGCGCTTTTGTATTCGCTCCATCCTGCGTGATCATTTGTAAACTGCTCCCCGTGCCACCTTACACAGTCCTCATCTGATTACTTGGAGGCTTAGAGAGCATCTGTATGCATCTTGAAAGCAGCAGCTTAATGGCAGCAGCACAGCACATTAAGCAATCATCTGCGCCTCTGAGGAACTCGTGCAAGGTGATCAGGGCCGTCTTCTGTTCGCTCTTCACTGTGACAAACATGATGACTCAGCACGGTGATGGCCATTCCAGGATTTGCGTTAATGCCAAGATGTGCACGTTTGCTGCAGGGTTGGGCGAAATTCACAATTTAAGAATTGATTACCTTTTGATTCGTGAGTCTGGAAATTAATCCACAGGATGTCGAATTGGAATGGCAGGAAGAGGAATTTATTAAATTGCATTGCAATGAAATTCAAGTCACGCAACGGTGGAATTTAATTTGTCCAACACAAAGCATAAATAATGTTTGCTTCACTCTTTACATTTTCAAGATTGTGCAGTAAATTAGAGCATTATTCTTCCACAATCATCCATAAAATGGGTTTTGAGTTCAATTAAGAATAATTAAATAAAATATGCAATATAAAAAATTAAATGCTAAATAATACAATTTATGCAGTTATAAAATTATAT
>NW_015554362.1:2189295-2214174 GCF_001515605.1 Sinocyclocheilus anshuiensis
ATCATGCATATTCAATTAAAAGGATTGAATGAATTGCAAAAAGAAATATAAACATGCATTTATTTATATATGTAAATACATGTTTTAAAAACAGCGCTTCAGGCAGTTTGAATGAATTGCAATCCATTTCACTATTAGATGCATACATTTGAAATCCAATTCTGCATGCCGCAAACCTCAAATCAAATTCAGGAACTGAATTGAATGTTTTAGGCATTCTCAGTCCACACTGTAAAAAATGACCGTGAATTTAACGGTAAAAGACTGTAAAAATGCTACAGTAAAAACCTGTTAAATGGTTAACGGTAAATTCCCCTACTATATACGGTGAAAAACTGTATTGGACATTACATGTAATTTTACGGTAGTATACCGTTTTTGGAAGTGAAAAAGACTGTACAATTTACAGTGAATAACCGTAAAATGTTTTTTTGTTGAAATGGTTTCTTCTTAGTTTTTTCTTATCAGTTTTGTATATTAGGGTTGTGTGTTACACCTAATGTTGTTAAATTAATGTTTATTGCATTATTTCAGTTTCATGTATGTTACCATGATGGTGTTTAGTGTTTGTGTGAATGACACTGTGCACCTTCTATATATGTTCTTATTTAAAAGCTGCTTGTGATGGGCTTTGGTTCATCATGTGACTTTCTCATCACCGCCTGCATTTAGTGGTTATCAGTGTATTACAAAGGTACAAAACAGATTTAAGTTCTTCAAAAGGTAGGTATATTAACATCATATCAGTTAATTAAATTACGGTATTTAACTGTAAATTTAAAACCGTAAAACCTAAAATGTCGCTACCGTTCTTTTTACGGTAAAATTCCGGCAACCACAGCTGCTGTAAATTTTACAGAATTTTTTTTACAGTGCACGTTTGGATGCCTTACAATGCTAGTTTGATGAGTGGGCCTAGAATGAGCTCAAGCCGTCCGTTCCAATGTCTTTTTTTGTGCATCCACGCCCCACTGGAGCTTCTTTGAGTTATTTCCATGCAGGGGTGCAGAGACACCTAAACAAATGGGTCTTTGGTGGAATTACGCATGCAGCTCTGCTGAACGCCATACCGCGCACTGACTCAGCTCCCGCGAGGACTGCGGTTTTTATAGGTGAGCAAGCAAACCCCTCTACCTGCCCTGCCCACTTCATCATCCCAGCGCTGCTCATCGACTGCAGCTGCCATCTCCACATCTTCCACCATCTGCATTCGCACACGTGCCACACATGCGGACGCCGTCACAGATGCGGGGTCTCTCAGGTCCCTTGGAAAGAGTTTCCCCTCAAAGAGCCGTTGCCGTCTGTGCTCAGTCCAGCGTATACAGTGCCAAATGGAGATGGACCGCAGTCTGGATCAGACACACATGCATTCAGACCATGCTGTAATCTTCAAGACCACTAGAGTAGTCAACATCTTTGGCCTTGGGAATGATTTGCAAAATTTGAGACATTACTTAAAGGAATACTTCAGCAAAAATGTAAAAGCTGTCATTATCTACTCACCCACCCTTATGTCGTTCCAAAACCATTTGCTGTCTGTGGAACAAACAAAAAGGACGAAAAGTACCAAAAAACAATTGCTTGTGCATATATTATATTATATTATATTATATTATATTATATTATATTATATTATATTTAGTGCTGTCAAACGATTAATCGCATCCAAAATAAAAGTTTTTGTTTACATAACGTGTGTATACTGTGTATATTTATTATGCATATAACAAAAAGTATAATAAAAGTAGTCCAAAAAACATGTGCACTATATATAATACAGCTACCACGTAATAATAATTTTGTCTGATTTTTATCTTTCTACTGACATTCATTTGACACACAGCATCTTAAAACGTCTGTTGGTTCTCAGACAGAAAACAGTGTATTATCTAAAGCCTACAGTTGTCCAGAAGCCTGCTTCCCTGCCTCCAGTTGTGTTCAAGAGGCTGTTCAGTGTGTATGTGCTGCTCTTCCGCTCTGTGATCCTCTGTAATGTCAGTCACACACGTACACGACTCTCTTCTTCAGCACAATGCAGGCCACAACACTGTAGTCGCCATAGAGGCAAGCTTTGCCAGGAGTGTTTTGTATTCTGTCATCATTCAGGCTCAGGAAGGTTTTATGAGGTGCTTAATTTTCAAAGAAATATGTCTTTCTCTATGGCTTTTAGAGCACCCCAAATCCACTTTTAACGGCATGCTCCGCGGCCCAGACATCTCTTAGATTAAAGCAGAGTGATCCAAATAGCTTGCTAGCACTTTCCTCTCACACTGCAACTGATTACCACATTGGACTAAACAGCCTCAGAGTGCGATGTCTTATTTTATTTTTTTCCCTGAGAGAGGTGTACAACGAAAATGGAGGAAGAGACAAGTACTGGGAAATAAAAAAGATGAGGAAATTAGTGGAACACGCAGAACGAGACATTCAATAGGCCACAGATGAGGGCTCCAAACAGGAAGGAGGCCGAAAAAACAAACGGATCTTATCCAGAAATTGATAACAGCGTGTCGAGTGCTTAACTGGAATAACAGGCGAATGAATAAAAAGGATTGAGGGAATGAAGTAAATAAAACCAATGAAGTCTCGTAATGTGAGCGCGTCGGATAATGTGTAAATGCATGAGTTGAACAGGCAGCTAGGACTGGGAATCTAGAACTGGTTTCATGTAAAGAAATGCTGGAGTTATTTGCATGATGGACAGTTCTGTTAACGGTTTTGGAATATCTGCATTTTTTTCACTAACCTGAATGGAACACTACTATGAAATTCAAAATCGGCTTCAGAACTGTTGTCATGATGATTGGAACACGCTTGTTTTGTTAACAAGTAACTTGCTATAGTTTCTGTGATTTAAAAATATTTTCTTAAAGTTTAAACTCAAACTTCTGCATAAAGTTTCGTTTAGATTTATTGGATTTAAATAAGCAGTCTCTATTAATATGTTTTTCTCGAAGTCTCTTCTGCTCACCAAGGCTGCACTTATTTGATAAAAAATACAGTAAAAACCGTACTATTATGAAATATTATTACAATTTAAAAGAGCTGTTTTCTATTTGGATATATTCTAGAATGTAATTTATTTCTGTGATCAAATCTGAATTTTCAGCATCATTACTCCAGTCTTCAGTGTCACATGATTCTTCAGAAATCATTCTAATATGCTGATTTGTTGCTCAAGAAACATTTCTGATTATTATCAACGTTGAAAACAGTTGTGCTGCTTCATACTTTTGTAGAAACCATTATACATTTATTTCAGGATTATTTGATGAACAAAAGTCTTTACTGTCACTTTTGATCAATTTAATGCGTCCATAAGGAATAAAAGTATTATTATTTTTTTATTGTAGTTTTGAACTGTAGTGTACATTTATATATCTAATTATGTTTAATAAGTAATAATTTTAAGGACCAAATTATATTTTTAAGGATCACAATTTCAATGTAAAATGTGCCAGATGTACTAAATAAATAAAAATCAACACATAAATACTTAATTTTTTTACACTAAAATTCCTATAAATGTTCCCATTTTGAATTTGATAATTTAACAAAAAAAAACCTTTTTTTTTTTTGAGAAACCACAATGACTTCTTTTCATATACCTTTTAAATCTGTTGTGTCTATTCCAGATTGAAGATAGTGAAAGAGATCGATTGATCTCTTTCACTCGATCTATCTGTCTGTCTATCTGTCTGTCTGTCTGTCTGTCTGTCTTGTGCCATCTATCTATCTATCTATCTATCTATCTATCTATCTATCTATCTATCTATCTGTCATCTCTGTCTGTCTGTCATTTATTTCAGGATTATTTGATGAACAAAAGTCTTTACTGTCACTTTTGATCAATTTAATGCGTCCATAAGGAATAAAAGTATTATTATTTTTTTATTGTAGTTTTGAACTGTAGTGTACATTTATATATCTAATTATGTTTAATAAGTAATAATTTTAAGGACCAAATTATATTTTTAAGGATCACAATTTCAATGTAAAATGTGCCAGATGTACTAAATAAATAAAAATCAACACATAAATACTTAATTTTTTTACACTAAAATTCCTATAAATGTTCCCATTTTGAATTTGATAATTTAACAAAAAAAAACCTTTTTTTTTTTTGAGAAACCACAATGACTTCTTTTCATATACCTTTTAAATCTGTTGTGTCTATTCCAGATTGAAGATAGTGAAAGAGATCGATTGATCTCTTTCACTCGATCTATCTGTCTGTCTATCTGTCTGTCTGATCATCTATCTCTCTTGTGCCATCTATCTATCTATCTATCTATCTATCTCTCTTGTGCTATCTATCTATCTATCTATCTATCTATCATACATAAGCAGTGTTTAATGGAAAATATAAAAAAAAAATTCTGACATGTCAAATTTAATTACATTTAAATATATTAATACACATACACACACTCTCTCTTAGCTGTCCATCATATTCGATGATGACGCTTGCTACAGAGATGGGAGTGGGAAGGGGGTGGGTTCAGCGATGTTGCCGCTGGTGCCACTTCTCGTGGGCGTCGAGTCCGATCCTTGAGCCGCACACTCTTCCGCAGATGGAGCAAGGGAAACCAGATACCAGGGGGGTACCAGCCGCCCTCTGGTGTCTCTTAGTGCGTCTCTCGGATCGTCGGTCTTGGTTGGTTTGATGTATTTGAGAGACTGCAGTGGCACAGGTGACCTGCCAGGCTGACCTGTCAAGTGCCAGAGATTCAAGCTGCGTGAGGGGAATGTTCGCTCGCTTTAGGAGGTCCCTGGTGTAATCCTTAAAGCGCCGTTTTTGCCCTCCAGCAGAGCGCTTTGCGCCCATTAGTTGACTGTAGAGGACTTGGCGGGGCAGGCGATGTTCAGGCATGCGTATGGTGTGCCCTAGCCAACGCAGATGTTTTTGGGCCACTGCTGCTTCCATGCAGATTGAGTCAGTATTGCTAAGGATGACTGTGTGAGGAATTCGAGCTTCCCAGGACAAATTGAGGATCTTCTGTAGGCAGCGGATATGGAAGGCCTCTAGGTTAATAATGTGCTGGCGGTATGGGGTCCATGACTCTGCCCCATAAAGCAGAGTGGAGAGACATACCGCATTGTAAACAGCGACCTTGGTACTGATCTTCAGGTTATGGTTTTCAAAAACCCTGCTGCGTAGGCGTCCAAAAGATGATGAGGCTTTATTTATTCGGGTGTGTATTTCTGTGTCAAGGGAGCAACATGAGGACAAGGTGGAGCCGAGGTAGGTGAAGTGGTCCACTGTTTTAAGTGGAACACCATTTATGTGAAAACTGGGGGGTATGGGGGCGGGGGTAGAGAGATAGGACATAACCTCGGTTTTTTGAGTGTTAACCTGTAGACCAAAAGATTGGTACAGACTAGATATTGTATTTAGAGCGTGCTGCATAGAGTCCGGGCTGTGGGCCAAAATGGCACAGTCATCAGCATACTGAGTTGGTGGCAGGTCTGGCAGATTATCCAGGATATGTGGATCAGCAGAGTTGGTGTGGTTGAAGAGACTCTCAAAATAATTTGCCCAACATGCAAGAATCTCATGGCGTTCCTTAAAAAGCGTGGACCCATCAGCTGATCGAACTGGGGCGATCGCCCGTTTCCTGGGGCCATACAGTGCTTTTAAGACATCGTAAAAGCCTATCGTAGGTTGTCTTTGGTGGTGCGGTTGTTCAGCACTGTGCAGTTGAGTTTCTTGTAGCAAGAAGCTTGCGCATAGGTATAGATTAGGGTGGGAGTGTGGGTGCACAGACCTCACTCCCACCATCTTCACTCCTACCAGATAGACCTCCAGTGGCATGAGAGACCCCATGACGACCTTCGACTGGCAGGAAGTTGCAGGGGGCTGCCGGTAGTCTGGTCAGTTGGACTCCGCCTATGCCTGCCCTCAAGTGCAGGTTTGTTTTCAGGGTTTGCTCCCCTAGCCACGGTACCCTCCCGAGTTAACCCACGTGGCTGTGGGATTGCCTTCTTCCGCCTTCCCAGCCGTTGTAATGGTTCACACACCACCATCTTCCGCCTGCGCCGTCGTTGAGGTCTTTACTATTTACCCATAGCTGGGGCTATTTACCCATAGCTGGGACAGTGGTTTACGGGCATCAGGGCATTTCCACTCATCGATGGGCCTGCATGCCACGTCTCTGGGGCCCACTGCTGCTCCGAGATCCCGTACAACTTAGCCTGGAACCGCAAGGGACCAGTTACCATGTGTGCCACGAGGAGGCGTGTACGAGATCTTGGCAGTGGAGAGGCTATGTACCGGCTGAGGTGACTTACACACTCGGCTCCTCTTTTCACCCCTGAAGAACAAAGGGCTATCCGGTGGCAGCAGCTGAAAGCAGAAAGTGACAAGCAAGAGCAGCATGCATGATGCATGCTAACTACAAGCACTACAAGCACTACTACACCAACACTGCTGCACTGCACGCTGCACGCATCACACGCCCTTGTGCACAAAACACACACACACACACACACACGGTTTACTGTTTGAACAAAAAGTTATGACATCAGAAATCATTCTTATAACTTGATAACAGACTTCTGAGGTTTGTGAAAGCAGTTTGTCATTCAAACATTCTTCCTCAAATCGACTAAAAGCAGCAGATCATTCAGTGAATTCAGAATCCAAACCATTAAACCCCCTTAGATTCCCATCCGTATATGCAGGAGGTGTATTTACCCTCACTATAAGGTCCAGTCATGGTCCAGGAATCTCAGGTAATTTGAACGATTACGCCACGTGGTTCAGGCGCTTTGGGAAGGCTCCCTAGTGAGGGATTGTTTCCCCGGCCTGTTTAGAGAAGCTGGCAGCTGCTTGAAAGATGGATGGAGCCTCTACACCTAGCTGTCTGTCTCTGATCCGCTGCCACCCAAGGTCAGCCAGCCGAGAGGCCTGAGCGCAGGAGGAGGAGGGAGAAATACGAGGCGGCATGAACCAGAATCCTGAGGAAATGTTGGACAGTTCTGTGCAAAGAAGACACTTCATTTAATCTTGGATGGCTAATTTTGGCAGGCTTTGACCTGATTGTCCTTGATGCTGCATAAACACCCTGCAGAAAGTCACCTGTAGAACTGCTGAAATACTTTTAAGAAAAATACTAGAAGCCAATGATGTGCAGTGTTTTGCCATAATGGGCAGAACACTGTACTAAAATACTGGGACTATAATGACAGTGTTTGCTGCATCTACAGCAACAGAGCAAAATGAATGGTTTTATCTGAGCTGTGAGCTTGCTGTCTGAATTGAACATGATGAGAGAGAAAGAATGGGCACCTCAAAATAATATACAGATAATAAATAGACAACACTTATAGCTGTTGTATTATCCTCGCTGGTTCACAAATTTAATTATTTAACGATTGTTTTTACCTTTTTTCTTTCTTTTCTCTCTTTTTTTTTTTAAAGAATCGATCAATCAATAAATAAATAAATAGTCTCAAACTCATAAAGTAGGCCTATCCAGGACTGTAAACTAATAAAAATATATAAATTGAATTAAATGCACAATATTCCAATTAATTTCATTACAAATGAATCATATGTCAATATTTGCTGAAAACAACTACCAAAGGACAATAATTCAAAGACATTATTGCTGCTGACAAAAAATATTGATACTGAAATCATTGATATACTATTATAGTTTTTGTTAATATTTAGAATTATTTTATTAAAATTATTGAATTTTGTTGGTTTTGTAAGTTTTATTTTTTTTATGTCTAGTTTTTATTCATTTTTATTTATTTATTATTTTATTTTTAGTTACATGAGTACTACAAGTTTAACTAAAAAAGCGAGAAATGTTTACGCTTTTTAATTTAATTTAATTTTTTCAGTTAACGTGTATATATATATACACAGTATAACGTGTGTGTGTGTGTGTGTGTGTATATATATATATATAAATTTAATTTAAAAGTTTAATTTTGACATGTCAGAAAAATGTTTTTATATTTTCCATTAAACATTGCTTATATATTGAATCTTTTATAGATAAGGATAGATATATAGATAGATAGATAGATAGATAATTTTGATTTTGGAAAAAAAACTTGATAATGAAATACTAGTGATTAATATGTTGTTGTTGTTGTTGACCTTTGACCCCATCCCTCTCCCTGCCCTCTTTCACTACCTTCAATCTCGCTCGTGTCAGTTTGCAGCCAGTTCTCTCCGCTCAGTCATTGATCATGCTTGCAGTGCTGTGATGCGTTGTGATGGAGGGAGGCAGATCAAACGATTTAATTACTGAAGGCATGTAAACGCCACTGGCTGCAGGCGCTAATCGCGTACACTGAGCAGGTGTCGCTGCCTTAACAAGACAGATACTCTCACAAGCCAATGCCAATGATGAGACAGTAACATTTGCATGAAGATGTAATCATATGCACACTACAAACATTAGCTAAACACCAGCGTTCACAAATGAGCGACCGACATACTGCTGCATGCTTGCGCTGCTACACCAATGTAAATGAGCTCTTTCGTGCACATACACACGTGCACAAACAACCATTTTCCGCCAAGCATTTCACCCTCATAAATTGCAGGCCTGTCACATTGAAACATTTAAAGTTCGGTCTTAAAGGAAGGAAAAGATTATTTACTTCCAGAAATTACGCAAGTGGCTGGTGGTCCGCTCCGCCATTTACATAATCAGCATATGTCACGTTGTGCGTGGAAAACATCAGGCAGAGGGAGGGTTGGCGCGCTCACTGTTGGCGTACACTGATTTGGATTTTGCACAGAGTCTGGAGGCTGCGCTGAACTCCTTTGGGAAGCAATGCGATGAGGGAAATGTTCCTATCAAACAGCACTGTAGACTGTAATTTGCTATAGTTTGGAAGCCTGATCATATTTCAAATGGGTGAACTTTTTGCACCTGCACGGAGAAAGAATAAAACGTATGATCTGTGCATGTATTCAGTGACCTATAAAATTCCTGCACTGGAAAAATTAACAGAAGTGAGAGGAAAATTGGCAGTGTTTAGTAGATCAGATCAGAAAGATTAGAAAGCATGAAATGGAAAATATGCATACATCTACTACCAGTGTAGGGCAAGTTACTCTAAAAAAGTAATTAATTACTAACTACTAATTACATCTTCAACAGAGTAATTAGATTAATGCACTAATTATGCTCTCTAAAAAGTATTGCATTACAATTTACTAATTACTTTCTAAATACCACATCAACCTTGACCAGCTGAACAATACAAGGATAGATATGAAATTGCTTTTAATTCTTTCAAATTCATTTTCAAATTAATTCTGCTTTTAGATCTTCCAAATAAATAATATAAAATTGCATACATTATTCTTGAACTGACCAAAATATTTAAAGGAACTGCATAAAAAATTATATTATTATATTATTTTATATATTATATACAAAATTGCATTTTAAACAATGCATGTGGTAAAAGATTGAAGTGACATGAAGTATCAAAATCCATTATCCCAAATAGCTTTTCCACAAGCTGAAATATATACTAGTATACAGCAGGTGCACAGAGTCATTCACATTGACACAAAACAACATCATGGTAACACACATGACACTTAAAGCAATAGACATTCATTAAACAACAGAACATGTAACATAAAACCCAAATGTGTGTAACTGATAGCAAAATCTAACATAAAATGTACACTCTGTTATGTCTTAACATTTGGAATAAAATCGGATGTGGATCATGATACTGGATCTGTGTATTCAGTCTTAAAGTGACAGCAGCCTCTTAATCAAACAACAAAAGAAAAAGAGAAAATCACTCACTGCTCTTGACCAAATAATTTTTGTAGCTTTAATAAAAATCAATGTATATTTCATTAATATAGTGTTGTATTTTACATTTGATTTCTTTATTCAATATCTGTGGTATTTCTTAATTAAAAAAATTCAACGCACTGTTTGCATTTGTATCTCTGTTCTCTTGTATTTATTTGTTCTATTGCTTCTCATTTGTTTCTTTGTTCTGACTGTTTACATCTCCTCAATAAGCATGAGAAATTTGGACTTATATTAGCTGCAGGGCCTACTAGTTTTTACTGCTCAGTAACTTGCAAAATAGTCTTAAAAACCAACATGAAAAATAATAATTATAATAAGATTCTGGATCATAATCCTTCCTGAAAAATTTTGATATTTTGCCATATCACCCACACCCCTACTAGGAAGTGTAAATATAAAGTTTGTAAAATATGACGCATGCTTGAGTGAAAAGAACGATTGTTTACATGAATTGTTGACATTTGACTTGTGAACAATACAGACTCGGTCTCCAGATCAACATGTCTTGGAAATGCAACTAGGATATTTGTATGGATAAAGTCATGTACAAACAAAAGCGTTTTGCCAAAAAACATTTGATTAAACATAAAGCTTGTTTGATATTGCATCTCACTGCCAAGTTGGCTTGTAAGCTCATTCAACTTGAGAATAATTTTATTAGAATGACTCCGTGACCTGGAGTCAGTGTAAAACATCAGCTGTTTCTTGCAAATGTAAATATATTACATATATATATATATATATATATATTACAAATATAAATCAAAAAGACAAAACAACTATTTAATGTTAATATCATTTAAATGTATTACTGTTTTAAATATTTGCTGTAAATTATATATAATATATAATAAAAATATGATATAATATGCATATATATGTATAATGTTTTTTTTAACAGAAATATTTTTTTCTGACTTGAAAATATATTAATATAATATATTATATATTATTTTTTAAAGATTTATATGATAAAATAATATAGTATATATTTTATTCAAAATTATAAAATTATATTAAAATTATATTGGACATGCTGACAAGCTAAAATGCTATACCTACAGTTTGAAATATAAAAAATACAATCTGAAAAAAAAATCCTGATTTACGAATCTAGCTGACAAAAGCTTGACTTATGAATATTAACTAGGTTACATGAATGGATAGTCCATCAAGGTTATCTAGTAAAGTTAATATTCATGAGCTAAACCATCACCGCTGAACCCCATCTATGGTTTCCAAAGTTTGATGTTTTTTTTTTTTCCTGTTTTATTCACCCTTCATGCTGCATGTCATGTCCGCTGGTATTGCAATGACTGCAGATGAAAATGCAATAAATGTTTCCCAGAGAGCAAATAATGAAACACCATACCGCAAGTACAGAATTATCATCAGGCATAAAAGAACCGAAGAAGCCATCAAAGAAAGTGTGACAGATCCTGTGAAAACAAATAAACTCAGGCAGGGCTTTTTTGTTTGCTGCATGTGTTTTATCTCTCTCTTTATTCTGTCGTCTTTATTCTAAATAAGCCGTCTATAGCAGGTAAAAAGCCGCAGCTCTTTGCCTGTTGTTCTAAAGTGAATTCTTTTTTCATTGGAGGTGATTTTGCTCTTTGATTTTCATGGATCAATCGCTCAGAAGTGCTTTTTCTGTGTCATTTTCTCCTGTGGCAACTCAGACCAGATGGGTGGGAGAGATAGATAGCCAGAGAAGATGTAAAATATGAGTTCAGAAAAATAAAAGCAAACAAAAAATAAAGCGAGGGTGAGATAGGGAGAGGATCTGGGAGGAATAAGAAAGTGTGTGGAACAGATGGAGTTTGAGGCAGCAGTGATGTGGGGCAGAAGAATAAATATGTATGTCCTGTAATGTTTCTGCATGACAGATTCTATATAAAATTGAATGCAGTGCCATGTCTGAACCATGAGAAATGTGTTGGCAATACATCGAGCGCTGCACCAATAAAGCACATTTGGGATTTGAGCGAGAGTGAGGGAGAAATGGAGAGAAATGCAGAGAGAAGGAAGGAAATAAAGAAGGGATGATGGTAATGGGATCAATAATGGAGGATGTGGAATACGGGCGAGAGAGGATAAAAAGTGCAAATGTTTGTGATTTTAAAAACATATATACATAGTGGGATGATAATGAGATCAGTATATTAGTGATTAGATTTTTTTTTATAGATGAAAATGAACAGAAATAAGGAATAAGCAGAAAACAGAGGCTCGGTTTCAAAACCTAGTGAAGCCCATATATATATATATATATATATATATATATATATATATATATACAGTATATATATTCAATATCAATCACAATCTGGAGACAGATACAAGACGATATGTCCAGTAGGATGATTGCATTTGTGAGAGGCAGGAGTCGAGCCAGTGTGTCAGAGGTCATGTGATCGGAGCACCGCCGCAGGAGGGAGGGATGCTGGGAGGAATTGAGACAAGGACCATTAACCCCGAGAACATACCTGAGCACTGGAGCTTCAGAGCGTGACCGCGTACATCTCAACTGTGAGAGGCGGCAGATACTGATCATCCTGCAGTATGAACTGCAATGGATTTATAAAGGGCAACCACATTTAAAACACAGATCCGAGGCTTATTTCTCTCTGCTGGAAAATTCTGAATTACCATGCAGGGACAGGATGGATTTAAATGGTTGACAAGTATCACCATGCTGTTTGCTGGTAAAGCTAGTTAGCCAGAATGGTCCTCCTGGTCGACATGGCAGTTTCCTATAGGAAAGAATTGCAAATGAGATCTCATTAATCTTGTTTCTCCAAGACAGCTATGCGATCCAATAGATTTTACTCCTGAACAAGAGATTCAGGTACAATGAAAAGAAAAAAACAGACACAAAACACAAAAAAAGTTTGTATATGTATTCTATTAATCAGCATTAATAATCATTATTACAATATCAAGAGCAATAATCGACAACAATTTTTGTCGTAATATTGCAGCATTATTAGCTCCTGTTTTTTAAACGTATAATTTAGATTAGTATTAAGTAATTGGTTAAATTTAAGTATTTGACATTAAAGACAACACAGATACAATTATTAAGGTGGGGACGAAAACTGCCCTCATGAATGTAAAAAAAATGCCCCTGGTGCACACTGTAGAAGATGATTTTTCGATGTTGTAAATGTAAATTTGTTACAAATTTTGTACACTTTTATAGTGTACACCGTAAAAAAATGATTTGAAGTTGTAAATTAAAATTTGTTACAAACTTTGTCAATTTGTTACCAATGTTGAAAATTTTTACAGTGTACAATGTAAAAAAAAAAAAAGAAGTTGTAAATGTAAATTTGTTACAAATTTTGTTCATTTTTACAGTGTACACTGTAGTTGTATATATACATTTGTTTGTACATTTTTACATTGCACCCTACAAATGATTTGTAGAGTTGTATATGTAAATTTGTTATACATTTTGTAAATTTTTACAGAGTACAATGTAAAAAAAGAATTTTCAAAATTTTTATTTTACAAAAAGTTGTAACTATAGATTACTGGAGTAGGTTTACATTAAAAATACAATTTCAGTCTTTCTACTTCAAAATTTCACATTTAATTCAATGTTACTTGCCATTTCTTTGTAATTTTTTGTAAAATTTACAAGCAATTTCCTAGGGGAAAATTGTTTCATGCAGAATTGTAAAATGGTAAATTCTACACCATTTTTTTCAGTGTAATTTCACATATGTCTCCTTAGTTTCAGAAGAAATCTCAACAATGTCTCAAACTGTGCTTGTTCAACACTGTAAAATGTACGGTAAAAAACCGGCAGCTGTGGTTGCCAGAATTTTACAGTAAAAAATACGGTAGCAACATCTTAGGTTTTACAGTTTTAACTTAAATTTACATTTAAATACCGTAATTTTATTAACTAATATAATGTTAATATACCAACCTATCAAAGTACTGAAATCTGTTTTGTACCTTTGTGATACATTGATAACCACCAAAAGCAGGTTGTGATGAGAAAGTCACATGATGAACCAAAGCCCATCACAAGTAGCTTTTAAATATTAACATATATAGAAGTGCACAGAGTCATTCTCACAAACACTAAACACCTTCATGTTAACACATGAAACTGAAATAATGCAATAAACATTAATTTAACAACATTAGATGTAACATACAACCCTAATGTACACAACTAATAAGAAAAAACTAAGAAGAAACATAGTTATTTCAACAACAACAAAAAAAAAAAAACCATCAAACTTGAAATGTAATGGAGGGAATTCTGGGAATGTCAATTTACGGTTATTCACTGTAAATTATACATTAATTTTCCACTTCCAAAAACGGTATACTATTGTAAAATTAAATGTAATGTCCAATACAGTTTTTCACCGTATATAGTAGGGGAACTTACCGTTAACCATTTAACAGGTTTTTACTGTAGCATTTTTACAGTCTTTTACCGTTAAATTCCAAATTTTTTTTACAGTGAATTTACCAAAGTCTGCATTGATACAAATACAAACTCAAACATTTACATTTATGCATTTGGCAGATGCTTTTATTCAAAGCAATTTGCACTGCTTTGCAATTGCATATATGCATTTTAATATCGTATCAAGTAATGACTTTATAAATTTTCCTTGCTCTATCTCAGCTGCATTCCCAATTGTGTTCTATTTTTATTTCTTCAAAGGTGTTTAAAAAAAAAACACCTGAGACAAAGTTCTGAGAAAAATCATTTTATCGTTAAAGAGATTCCGTCTGTTCCTCATATAATGCAATCGTAAGGCTCCTATAGACTACTTTTATGGTACATTTTTTTCTCTTATGGAGCTTGATGGTGCAAATTACCATCCATTTTCATTGCATAGAAATAGCGTGCTTGGATGTTCTGCTTAACATCTGCTGCATTTCATGGAAACAACAAAATAAGATAAGGTCAGAATGACATGATGGTATGACAGATACTCATTTTCTTGGAGCAAACAATGCCACTTTTAAGCACATCCCTGTAGTGTTCAAAGCCTGAAACAGCACAGATTGTGAGAGTTGGTCAGACGGATGCAGTGGTGTGTGTTCATTGGCAGCGTTTGATGCTATAGGGGCGATCAGTGATCCGTGGACGCCTGTCCTTGCTGCTTGACTCTGTGGAATCACTATAAGTCACTGGCCCATGTCTCCTAAATGAAGGAGGAGAGAGGAGGCGAGGAATGCTGAATTGACGAAAAGATTGAGGCTCGGTTCCAAAACCCAGAGCAAAAAGATCCCAACAAAAAAAAAGACTTTTATTCAGTAAGGAAGCATTAAACTGGCAGTAAAGGCATTTAGACCGTTACAAAACATTCTATTTGAAACAAATGTGATTCTTTTGAACTTTCAATTTATCAAAGAATCCTAAAAAAAAAAAAGAATAATGTTTTCCACAAAAATATGAAGCAGCACGACTGTTTTCAACATTGATAATAATCAGAAATGTTTCTTGAGCAGCAAATCAGCATATTAGAATGATTTCTGAAGATCATGTGACACTGAAGACTGGCGTAATGATGCTGAAAATACAGCTTTGATCACAGGAATAAAATACATTCTAGAATATATCCAAATTTCATAATATTACTGTATTCTTGATCAAAGAAATGCAGCCTTGGTGAGCATAAAAGACATAAAATGCTCACACCAAACTACTGCAATCAATTTTGATTCAAACTTCTCTCTTTGCATAACGAGTGCAGTGTTGTTATTGTTTATTAAAACTTAAGCTACTTTTCAATAATTGAAATAAAGCTGAAATAAAATAAAAAGATAAATATTAAACCTAAAAAACTGAAATGAGAAATTTTGCCTTAGCAACCATCTGTAATATAGTTTAATATAATATGCATAAAATATATACAAAATATAAAAATTTCTAAAGCGAAAATAAAGCTACATAAAAATATAAATAAATGAAACTACTAAAAACAACAAAGCACAAAAAAATCTAAAACCTAAACTAAAATAAAACTGAAAGTATAAAAATGAAGATAAAAATAGAGCTGAAATAAAATAAAAGATAAATATTAGATTAAACTTAAAAAATAGAGATGTAGCAACCTACTTAGATAAAGTTTGTTGATATACTGTACATAAACTATATATATTAAATATTAAAATTACTAATACTAAAATAAAAAATAATAATAAAAATGACAATCGCATAACAAAATTACTATTTAAAATAAAACTGAAAATATAAAAATCAAATCAGATTAATATTAAACTTAAAAAATGTAATTAAAAATGTTGCCTTAGCAATCAACTGAAATAACTATATATATATATATATATATATGAACAATTAAAATTACCTAAACTAAAATAAAGCTAAATAAAAGTATTTAAAAAATGACAGAAGCACATAACAAAATGACAACTTAAATTAAAATAAAACTGAAAATATAAAAATAACAGTTTTTTAAAAATATTAAGAGTATATAAATAAATAAATAAGCTACATTGAATGAGTGTTATTTGATATGTCCAAATGAGGTTCTATTTCAGTTAGGATACTGTCTTAGAAGGAAGTTGCCTATATACATGTAGGCGGCAGACAAAGGCCACTCAGTAGGTTTTGGAGCGGAGCCTGAGAGCGAGAGGGTTTTAGTCTGAGGATTTGGGGGATTTATAAAGCGAGTGGAAAGTGTTGCTATAGAGGTGTGGAAATGGACATATGCCGAGCTGAAGGGGTGAGGCTGAAATGCAGGACCCCCTGCTTTACGTGTTATCTGTCGGCAGAAGGATGATGGGTAAAGAATGAAGGAGGTCCAGCGGAGGAGAGACGAGACGTGAAAGAAACACAGGATTTTTTAAATTTACCAGCTAAGATCAGTGTCAAATGCAGAACAAGCACATCACACTCCCCGCCAGGCAATAAGTTGGTTTGATGGATTGGACAGGCCCGTCAGTGCACTTGGCAGGCTTTACATGCATATGGGAGAATAGGATCGGATTTTTGTTCAGATAACTTTCAGAAAATGAACCATAAATTCAAAATTCATCCAAAAGGAATGTTCAAAACAACTTAAGGTCAACAAAGCACCATTTGCAACTCATTTGAATTAAGCAATAGGACAAATATCCAAATAAACAGGATTTTCAGTGAGAAAAGATGCAGGACTCCCTTGATTGCGTCCATCGGGAAATGATTTCGTTATAAAAAAAAATGCATGTTTTAATGTTCATTGCCTTGACCTATGACGTAACTGTGATTTTTGCATTTAAAACAGCTGAAGGGCAAATCAGAATGTATTTTTTGTGGTAATTAATATGCTGTCGACAAACTTGTACTGAACCCAGAACCGTCCTTTAACCCAGAGCAGAAATAAAGCCTGCATATTTTGAATACAAACATACAGTAGAATGCCAGTAAACAGCTTGCAAATATTTTCCATGATCTTATTCATAAGATACGTTGTTGTGTTGTTTCTGTCAGGTTCTGAGGGTTTGTGTTTTATGTCATGTCGCACATAATTCTGAGTGTCTCTTAAACCTCTAAGCACAAAGAGACCGTTAAGTTAATAGTCTCTTCATGGACTCATCTGCAACCTTAATAAGCTCGAGTCCATTAAGATCAACCGAAGATTTGATAGACGAATTACCAACATCCTTGCAACAACATCCTTAAGAGGATTGCATGAGAGCCGAACGTCTTACAGGCAAATCCAGACTGTTCGTCACAGCAACATCACCATACAGCTCTCACAAGACGATCAAAATCCCCAAGTGTGTTGACCAATGAAACTGATATATTGCTATTAAATTAATGTGAATATTAGATCATTTTTTGAGATCTCTGACTTCTGAGATTTAGTTTGTGCACTCCTCGAGAGGAGACGCGAGAGATCACTGGAGTCATTTTATGGAGAACCATTTGAGAAGCAGGAGACTATATCATAAGCCGTCTGTAAAGAGATTTGCAATGTGTCTTTCCTATGGGAAAGCACATTAAACATGGTTTATGTTTCTCTAATAGCACCTAATATGATGACTATAAATCCAGCAATTTGAATAATGGCCAGCCCTGAAGCAATTTTAATGCATTAAATGCATGAAGAGAAACACACAAAAAAAGCACTGAATCAGGTTAGAGCTCATTATGCTGAGATCTCTACAGGCCTATTGAAGCTCAGCGAACACGCCGCTGTCGCAGGAACGCAACCTTTGCCCAGATGAAGGGAAGACATGAGTCTCTAAACACCTAAACGTGAAGATTATATCAAAGTCACAACAAACAGCTGCTTTGGTAGCGATTACGAGACATTCTAAGGTTTTAAAGGAATACTTCGACCAAAAATGAATTTGAAAATGAATGCAAATTAATTTGTAATTTTTTACTCATCCTCACCATCTCTCCAAATTTAAAAAAGGGAAAAGGGGCATAAAAGAGCCATAAAGTCCACCGAAGCCAAACAATAACTTTGAAAAAGTCATTAGTCACTGAAATTCATCTGTCATCACGCTCAAATGAAACATGGCACTTTTATACATGCACGTCGATGCTCCATTTTTGTAAGCTCTGCGACTTTTATAGTCCATTTCAGTGTCATTATTGTTAATTAAAACTATAATAGTTTTTGTTAATTGGAATACAATCAAATATATAAATAGTACATGGAATCCTTAAACTTAAAAAAAATGTAATGTTAATATATAAATAAAATATATCATATAGGCCTATATTAAAATATATATATGAAATATTTAAATTACTACAACTAGAATAAAGCTAAATAGAAATATTAAAAATAAACAAATACGTTTTTGTTTAAATTGCTTAAAGTAAAACTGAAATAACATAAATGAAATCTAAAAAGAATGATTACATTTACTAAAACTAACTTAAAATTGAAAAAAAAAATTTATTCAAGAACTAAAATACTAAATAAAAATAAAGTGAATTAGAATGATTCAAATGACTAGATTAAACTAAATCTAAATAGAATATTAAATAACCAATAAGTTTATATTAAAGTACTAAAATTGCTCAACCTAAAACTGAAAAATAAATGAAAGCTAAAAAGAATTATTAAAATTACTAAAACTATATTAAAATACAACTTAACAGAAATATTAAAAGTACTAAAATTGCTAAAACTAAAACTGAAAAAATAAATAAATTAAAGCTAAATAAAACATATATAATAAAAAATTAAATAACAAAAGCACAAGTATATTCGAACCACTTTCATGTAAGAGAACGACTTTGAATTTTAAATGCATCTAACAGAAGGATGCATAAATGACCTCAAAGCAAACACACATGAACTAAAAGCCCCAAAACTCCCACACGCAAGGCTACATGCTGATCAGCTGCGCAACAATACACGCGTCGAGAACGCATCTGACCCTCTGAGAGAGACTGTGACCCCGAGAGCCTCTTTCACTCATCTGCTTCATTTTCTCTCTCTTTCTCGTGTGGCAGAGGCCAGAGCGTGTGCTGGAGCGTTTGACGGGAATACTGAAGACTCTCTCTTCATTACCCGCTCCAGATCATGAATAGATAGGTGTCAAGGTGCGTGTCATTTGCACTGTATGCTATTGACCGGCAAAACAAGAAATCCTTCAGGAATTTAAAATAGAGTCAAAAGGGTTTAAACTTTTCTGCTGTGATGCATTTACTTGCTGCCGTTCTGTGATGAGATGAACGTGTCTCATTGAAATCTCTTCAAGTCTTTATTTTAGTCTCTGAAAAATTACACCACAACCAAACACCCTTAAATGGTTTTATATTAATCATTGTTTTGTGATACTAATGATAGCGTGCATGCTTCCCTTATCGTTTTCAGCTCTTTTCTGTTGATTACTGTACAATACAAACATGGAAAATAAATGAAATAAAAATGCATGTAAATGAATTAAATACATTTATTTATTTATTTTAATGATACACCTACTAGTTAGACATTAAGCTAAGTGATTAGCTTTCCAAAAGAGTCAGGGAGTTACACACTAAAAGTAGTGCTACTAACTTAACTACATCAAGTCTGGTATACTTTTTTATAAAACCACACACACACACACACACACACACACACACACACACACACATTATGAAAATATTCATCTCTGACAAGCGTACACGAGAGCACGACGACGGATGAATGTTTTGTTGAAATGAAAGCAGACGTTGTGTGAATGCACGCATAAAATTGAGGTTAAACCAGTGGAGTCACATGGATTACTTCAATGAATGTCATTACTACCTTTCTGTGCCTTGAATGTGCTAGTTGCGTGGACTGTCAATGTAGGGACAGAAATCTCTCAGATTTCATTAAAATATCTTCATTGGTGTTTTGAAGATGAACGAAAGTCTTACAGGTTTGGAACGACATGAGGGTGAGTAAATGTTGACAGAATTTGGGTAAATTAACCCCATTAAACAGTTTGTCAAAAGCATCAAGAGAAGAGACTGACTTGCATGGAATGGCATGCTGATCAAAATTGAAGTACTGGTGAACTGAATAATTCTTCCAAGAGCCAGGAGACAAGGCTGAGCACTTCCAGCAATGCCTTGAAGATGCTCCTCAATGCTTGTTCCACTCTGGAAAAAAAACAAACAAGAAAATCGCAGAGGACTATCGCTGATATGTTAAATAAAAAAACAAAACAAAACAAAATAAATAAATAAAAACAAACCTTCTAAAAGATCTCTCTACTTGAGATGTAGACACCTTTCCTGGTCTCTTCTGGCCTTGACAAGACACAAACAACAAACATTTTAAGATCATCAACACTGCTTAAAGAATGCTATATGAAGT
Organism: Sinocyclocheilus anshuiensis; assembly: GCF_001515605.1. Classification (NCBI taxonomy): domain Eukaryota; kingdom Metazoa; phylum Chordata; class Actinopteri; order Cypriniformes; family Cyprinidae; genus Sinocyclocheilus; species Sinocyclocheilus anshuiensis. Next base: position 2,209,904 of record NW_015554362.1, read on the forward strand.
TAATCCTTAGTCACAGTTAATGCAACTCAGTAGCTACAAAACTGCTGTGAAAAGTGGCACAATGACATTTCTCTTTTCATTTTGTACCTTCAAATTATATTCCTCGTTAGAAATGCCTCTCTGTATAGTTTTGATTCTCCATAGCAAGTATCCGGTGGCACTCTTACCAACATCATAGTAATGCTCCTTAGAAAGACAAAAATACAGAAAAAGGAGAAGAAAAAGTGTTTTAAAATCCAAGAGAAAAATACACCACCTATATTATGGGCATGCGATCAAAACATTTAAAAGTTTTCAACAATGCATTAAAACTAAAACAGTGCGATACTTACATAGCCATTTTTGAAGAAGGGGACACTGAGGTACGGGAACAAAGGCACAATTCCTCTGGCATAGTTTTCGTTCACCTTCCTTGGTGGTGATGTACTGCAAAAATAAATATTTTTTTTGAAATATAAAAATAATAATATATATATATATATATATATACACACACACAGTTATCATATATACAGTTATTTATATGAAATATGACCTATTCTTTTCTTTAATGTCATCTGTCAGGATATTGACAGTTTTTCATTGAGAATCAATCAGACCAGCTTAATAATAAAAAATAAAATAAAAAAAAGTATCAAAGCAAAAACATAAATATGGTATATAAACAATAAAATACTACTTCAAACAATACTTCATTTTACATAGAATTCAACTCAGATCATTTTCACCAACACTAGGGGGCATTGTTCACTATTTGTTGTTAAGTTAACTCCTTAAGAGTAAATGGAGTGTAACTGCTTAATTAACACTGTCAATTTGACTGTGTACTTATAAATATAGATTATATTTAAGATAATAATTTATAATAAAATAACAATAATATATAACAAATAACATAATAAAATAATTATAACAAAAATAATAATTAAAAATTCAGATAATATTTATAATAACAAATAAATTATAATTAATCAATAAGAATAAAAAGTAATTACTTATAATAAATATTATAAATTATAACATTGGCTATTTAAGAACATATTGCTATAATAGCGTTAAAGTACTTTTTGTATAATATAGATTAGATTAAAAAAATTATCATATTTATAATAAATAATTTATAAGAAAATTATTATAATAAAAATGTATAATAAAATAATAAATCAGCATTGCATTCTTAAGAACATATTGCTACAAGCATTAAATAGCTTTTTTGTAATTTAGCTAACTATGTATAAATGTAAATCATATTTATTATAATAATTTATAATAAATAATGTATAATCAAATAATTATAATAAAAGATAATTTAGGATAAAAATTATAAATCATAGCATTGGATAATAACATATTGCTATACTTTTTAAATAGCCTAAAGGTGATTTTTGTTTTTGCAAAAGTATTTTTACTGTACTTTAAATTATGAGTAGCTTAGTAGGTTCATCATCACTGATATTCCATTCAATTCAATTTTTTCAATTCAAGTTTATTTGTATAGCGCTTTTCACGATACAAATCTTTGCAAAGCAATTTTTACAGAAAATGACCTTTCTACAATATTTAGTAGTAGCTTATCAGTGGTGACTGTCAGTTAATGTACATATAGCAGAAATGTATGGAAAAATCAATTAAAGACGTAATCAAACAGACGATATCCTCATATCATTCTATAGCAGTCGACGTAAATTATTCCACATGTAGCAGAAGCAATGACAGCCAGACAGTAACAGGCCGTCTTTGGGCAAAACAGGTCTGAGGCGACGCTAAACTAAGCTACTGAGACGCAGGCTGGCATGTTAGCCAGAGCCCGACTCCAGCTGGCGGACGCTGTTCTCCTCAGAAGAGGCATACAATGTGCTGTACACATTTCGGGCCCTTAATTGGGTGTAACAGGACAGATTGGGCATCGTCGAGGTTTGTCCTGAGCGGAGCCCGCTGTATGCCGGTTACAGGTGCAGAGCATGCCTGCAGGCCGCTGACTAGATGTTCAGGTCATTTTCGACATGTCAGGTTTTGGCGGTACAAGTTTTGGTGGTAGCAGTCTTCAGTTAAGTAGCCCGGAGGGATGTTGTTATGGCTCACTTTCTGAAAATATGAAATGAGCAAAGAGAGAGAGAGAGCAATTCAGCTTTCCCACCAAATCTGTTGTTGCAGACTAGTCAAGTCAAGTCAAGTCAAGTCACCTTTATTTATATAGCGTTTTAACAATACAGATTGTGTCAAAGCATCAAGTCAACGATATCGCTGGAAATGAAGTGTCCCCAACTAAGCAAGCCAGAGGAGACAGCGGCAAGGAACCAAAACTCCATCGGTGACAAAATGGAGAAAAAAACCTTGGGAGAAACCAGGCTCAGTCGGGGGGCCAGTTCTCCTTTGGCCAGACAAAACCAGCAGTTCAATTTCAGGCTGCAGCAAAGTCACATTGTGCAGAGGACTCATCTCAGAGAGACTAAGTCTGTTTGCTGGCAGATATTTCCATTTGTGTTTCCTGTACTTTACTAAAACCATTAAAAAACATTTTTGTTATTGAAATAAAATAAATAACTGAAAAAAAAAAAATGTAAACAACATTATACTTATTTTATTTCAGCTAATTGCCAAGGCAACATTTCTCAATTTTTAGTTTGACTTGAACTAAATTAACTAAACCTAAAACTGAAATAAAATTAATAACAATTATATTGAGACATATTTAAAAAAATGAATAGAAATCATGCAAAACGCAATAAAGCTATTAAAACTTTAACTAAACATAAAATGGGGGAAAAAAAAAAAAAACTAATCAAACGTATTAGTGAAAATCATCTATAAAATATAAATGACAAAATATATTCTGAAGCCATTATTTACAGAAAATCTTTCCTTGTACTGCTGCTCATAAATCTCATTCTTCGTAGTGCATATTTGAAATAGAACATTGTGTTTGATATGCAAGACATATATGAGACCTGGTGCAATATGCCAATTTTGAATCTTGATTTAATTTAATTTTATAATTAATTTTTTTTTATTTATTTATTTCTTTTACAGAAATTTGTTCTTTGGGCAAAATATTTCAAAATTGGGAATGCATGAACTGATAAAAATGTATTCCTTAAAGAAAAAAAGTACACCCTAAAATTAAAATTTGCTGACATTTACTCACCTTCTGGCTATCCAAAATGTAAATGAGTTTGTTTCTTCATCAGATTTGGAGAAATGTAACATTTCATCACTTGCTCACCAATGGATGCTCTGCAGTGAATGGGTGCCGTCAGAATGAGAGTCCAAACAGCTGATAAAAACATCACAATAATCCACAAGTAATCCACACCACTAAAGTCCATCAGTAAACATCTGGAGAAGACAAAAGCTGGGTGTTTGTAAGAAACAAATCCATCGTTAAGATGTTTTTAACTTCAAACCACTGCTTCTGGCTAAAATACAAGTCCATAATCAATAATATTGCTTTTTCTATTGAAAAAGTCTTCTCATCTGAATCAGGAAATAAATCTACACAGATCAAGCACCGTTTACAAGCCAAAACAGCCTATAACAGTTCTATACAAATATGTGTGTGGATTTTGATGTGAGAGACAACAGGAGATAGACTTTTTCACTGGAGGAAGCGTTATTATGGATTATGGACTCAACGGTTTAAAGTGAAAACTTCTTAATGACGTCTTAATGATTTGTTTCTTTCAATCACGCAGCCTTTGTCTTCTCAAGATGTTAACTGCTGGACTGGAGTGGTGTGGATTACTTGTGGATTATTGTGATGTTTTTATCAGCTGTTTGGACTCTCATTCTGACGGCACCCATTCACTGCAGTGGTGAGCAAGTGATAAAATGCTACATTTCTCCAAATCTGATGAAGAAACAAACTAATCTACAGGTGCATCTCAATAAATTAGAATGTCGTGGAAAAGTTCATTTAATGATAAAAATTCACTCCTTTTTTTTTAATCCCCCAAAAACATAAAGAGTCTCAATTATAAAGCCATTTGATTTTGGAGTGAATACCAGCACTCTCTTCCACCTTCAATAGCACGACTGAGGTGAGACCCTTGAGCAAGGCACCAAACCCCCAATTGCTCCCCGGGCGCCACATCCATAACTGTTAATCATTTTCAAACATGTAAACCAGGCAGGGTTAAACGTGCAATATGTGCTCAACACTGATAATTGTCAGACTTTCGAAATCCTTTATCACTTGAATTAAGATTATAATACTTTCATTTTAAAGGAGACATTGGATGCAAAATATCTTCATTTGCATATAAATGTGTCTT
>NW_015554362.1:2214306-2219393 GCF_001515605.1 Sinocyclocheilus anshuiensis
TGCTGTGTGTGTGCACTTGGATGGGTTAAATGCAGAGCACAAATTCTGAGTATGGGACACCATACTTAGCCATATGTCAATTCAATTCACTTTCACTAAATTTGTTTATGTCTGGCTGCGCAAATCATTTTACTCCAGGCAGCTTTCTGAATGAGGAACAATTCAAGGCAGGTTTTGTTAAAAAGTTAAAACTCAAGGATGGATCAGTGCCCATTGTTCATGATCCAGCTGCATAGTTCAGACTTACTTTAAAATCATTCTGAGGTTAAATACATATTTAAAATCATAACAAGAAATAGTTTAATAGCTATGATACTGTTTTTGAAATCAATCCCCCCACCTACAATTCCTGCCGGTACGAGACTCGAACCCGCAACCTTGGTTTACGAGTCCGACTCTCTAACCATTTGGCCACGACTTCATGCTTCCTTCTGCTGACCAGCTTTTTGAAGATGCTGATTTTATTGAGATGCACCTGTATATCATTGATGGCCTGAGGGTGAGGACATTTTCCGCAAATTTAAATTTCTGGGAAGTCACTTTGGATAAAAGTTTAATGCATAATGCATACAAAATGCAAAATGTAAAAACGTCTCCTTTTGTGTTCCATAGAGAACCCAAAATGACAGTGGAAAAAAAAAAAGACAGAATTTCATTTGCCTGAACTATTCCTTTAATGTCGCTGTCCTTTTTTTCAATGCACACAAGCGTTCTCACAGCACCTCTCGAAACGTAACGGCAGGGTCTTGACCTTGTCATTCACCCAGCGGTTGTTTCAGTTCTGGCCCCCGAAACGAGCTCATGCAATCTCTGCTTGCCTCAAACTGCACTGCGACCATTCATGAAAACCGAGTCTGTGTAATTGCAGCCAATGACGGGCCCGAGGTGCGACACTTTCACTGTTTACATGCACCGCCAGTAGAAGGGAGGCCAAGTTCTGTGATGGTGGGGATTTGTGTGAAAAATCCACCAACAGCAGGCCTAAGCCCTCCTCTCTCTCCTGAAGGACACGCGGAGGTCACCGGCACCGTTTGGAGACCAATTTACATTGATCAGCTTGCCCCAATGTTGTTTATGGTGTTTATCTGCAGAGGTTTTCCACTGCAAACCAACTATAAATCACCTAAAGATTCAATCTAACTGCAGAAAAAATACACCAGTTCTCCAGGATAAATAGGCGAGGATAAGAGAATCTTGTTGAATCTTTTTAAACTCATTGCCGGGAGGAATAGTTTTATTTTATTTACTCACCCTTATACCTTCTGACTATCTGTGGCACACAAAAGGAGAAATTTATAAGTGTCTTTTTATTCCCCATACAATGAAAACTGAATGGGAACAGAGCTCCAAAAATGACAAAAACGCACTGTAAAAGTATATTGTATGACTCTATATTTCAAATCTTGAAAGCTGTACGATAGGTTTGTGTGAGAAACAGATCCAAATTTCATCTTCCACTCCAATGCCGCTTTCAAATGTCATTCACATTCAGATTAAAAATGACGCATTGTGCCAGGATTGACATGCATGATGCCAAACGCATTGGCACGCAACAAAAAAGTCTTCTTAGTACGTTTTTAATTATCATTTTGTTATTTGTTTGCCTATATGCATTAATCCTATATGCTCAAACACAAATTATAAAAACAAGTGGAAAAAATGCATTGTGCAAAATTTGAATATGATAAAGTGCATATGACATTTAAGAGCTTTATCAGATTATCCCTTAATAACGAATTAACTTTCTCACACACCCCTTATGAAACGAAAATATTTGGGATTATACTGGAAAATATAATGCGATATTAAATAATACATTTCCATATATTTTTTATATACTGTAATATATGGATGGACCATGTATGGCTATATATTGATACATGTATATAAAATATGCAGCAAAGAAGACAAAAACTGCACTACATTTTTACATATATAGTATGTTCAAATATATTATATACACACAGTATCATATTTGATCATATGTACATCTATATATCATATATTGAATATAAAATTACATCCATTACAATACTGTATAAGTAAATGAATTGTTGCATGCTTTTCAATTTATATGAAAAGTGGCAATTCCTTATGTATTATTCAATATATATATATATTAACACTATGTATTATTCTGTATATTTTCAATATACATTAAATAATTTAATATGCTGATAATTAATATATAAGGAAATATATTTTCTTTGCGTACAGGAAAGCTATAGTCATATGGACTATTGTTATGATTTTTATGATTTTTGGAGCACAAAAGTGCTCCTCCTCTTATATTCCACAGAAAAAAGAACATCATATGAGTTTGGAACAACATGAGGGTGAATGAATATTTTTTCAAGTAATCTATCTATTTAACAGCCATTATTTTATTATAGAAATAGCCGTAGCCAAAACAATCTGCCTCTGACTCTGCTGTGGCCGTATGAAAATGATTGCAAACAAATAATATATAAACATTTGTGACAGAAAATTCCCCGACATGTGTTTTAGATGTTGTTTGCCGCCAAGCTGTTTGTTTTGCTCAATTAATAGTCATATGCTGCATGTTTCAATGGAAATCTGGATAATTACCAACCCAATTAGGTTTCACCTTCACTTGTGGTGGAGATGGTATGGCTGGCTGAACAACAGCACCTGTCGTGTGAACGTGTTTGCATGCTGCTGAAGCCATCGACAGGCTGAATTCATCCGGCATTGTGTGCATGCGGCATTCGAGTCCATGCTCAGGTCGCTGCTCCTCACACATCACAGGTGACATATGCATTGTGAGATAATAAGTAAGGTCAGATGTGCAGAGGGAATGCATGTTTACAAATATGTGATAATGAGCGTCATGCTGTGAAAACGGCCCTCTAAACTATGAATTAACATGCTCAACTGTAGCAATTCCTAATGAACTTGCTCTCATATGATTTGCGTCGGAGTTGACCAATGAACTGAACTCTATGGAGTGAAGCATGCGTGCCGGTCAAGCCTTGTTCATGTTTAAACAATTTCAACTTTGACCACATTTGCTGCTGACCTTTCAAAGCACCGCCAATGATTTCTGAACAACTCAAAATTACATATGCATTGTCCAACTTTGCATTCTTGTTTAGTTTTCCAGTAAAGTGGTTTAAACATCCTTAGAACAAGTTCAATTTAGAAGCAAAACTTCATAAGATATTAAAGGATGAGGTCAACCAGGCACTAAATGTGTTAAAAAAGCAATTTAGATGAAGCTTTTGTCATTTTCTGCATTGCAAGCATACCTGAAACCTTTCTTGCCCTTTTTTCTGTTTTAAGCATAAACCTCACTCAGTAAGCAAGAAAAAAACATTTTGACAATAGGATAAGAAAAATGAACTTAATTCAAGACATATTTCTGTACAGTTTGGCATCTCAGTTTCATTTGTTTTTGCATTGCAAATGCGTCTGAAAGCAAGGAAAAAAGTGTTTGCCAACAAAAACTTAAAGATATATTCTTGAACAATTTTGCTTCTCGATTCCAGTTTTTTTTTGCACAAAAAACAAGCCTTACACTTTTAATGCCCTGTTGCAAAATAGTTTTTTTCTGTTTAAAGTATAAACCTCACTCATTATTGTTATATTTATATTTAAAGCAAAAAAAAATATAAAATAAATCATTTCAAAAATCATTCAATCAGAATGAGCTTTAGTCACCAAGTTTGTGCAAACAAACAAGGAATTTGCTATGGGTTTTTTAGGAGCTCTTGGTGCAAACATACATAAATACACATGACATCGAGAACAATAAGAACATTTAAATAAGTAAGACTAAGGTAAAAAATAAAAATAAAAAATAATAATAATAATAATGTGGTATGCATCTGTCACGAATCCGGTCCATGGACTTCCGTTCAATCGCCACCAGAGGTCACTCTTCCGTTACATTGACTCTCACACTACACAAACTGTTGCATGTCATCCCGGACTACATATCCCATCATCCATTGCACTGATTGCACACAGCTGTAACCAATCTCACACTCACTATATTACACCCACTCAGATCCTTTTCAAACTGCCGAGTGTTTAGCGTGTATCACTGCTATAGCTACCTTACGGAGCCTGCTTAGTTTTCCTAGCCTTATCTTATGCTGAGTTCACACTGCACGATTTTCCCGTAACAGCATCTGGAACAGAAGATTTATGTACAGATTTGTACATTATTTACTGTACATACAGCTGTATAAATAAAGTGTTTATGTATTTACATTTTCATTAAAAAAAAAAAAAAAAAAAAATTAAAAAACATGGTTGAACTATGATACCGTTCCCAAAAAAAAAACACGCACAAATACCAAATTTTTGCAGACAGAGTAAGAAAAATACAAAGAATTCAAGATATATTCTTGCCCTGTTGCAATTTATTTTTTTAAATGTATGTATTTATTTGTTTCTTTTAAGCATAAACCACACTACAGTAGCTAGAATTATTCTAAAAACAAGAAAAGTTTTTTCCAATAGGGTTAGAAAAAAAATTGCTTCTCAGTTTCATGTTTTGCATTTCAAACACTCTTGAAACTTTTCTTGATCTATTGCAATTTTTTTAAAGCATACACCTCACTCAATATTGTTAGATTTATAATTAAAACAAGAAAAGAACTTTGCTAATAGGCTAAAAAAATGAACTTAATTCAAGATATATTCTTATATTATTTGCTTCTCAATTAAATTTATCTTGCCAAGGATGATTCGATTTTTGTACTGGAAAACTGGACGCAAATACAGATTTTTTTGCAGTGTTGAATCTGCTGTCTGCTGCAGATTAACAAATGAATTATTATTGAGAGCAGAGAGAGGTAAAGAGAGATAAACTGACCGAGGGACAGAGATTGAAACTTCAAAAGACAGTGAGAGGAGATGGCACAGCATTGATTGGCACTCCAGATGCTGTAGGCCAGACCTGCATCAGCACTAAAGAGTTCGATTAGGAGAGCATTGACCAGCAGCCCTTGATGGAACTGTGAAGCGGCCAGGACGTGTTTAATTAATGGCTAGCCGAACATGTCTGTTAGGAGATTAACAGGGACGAGATGGGCAAATGGAGGGGTGAAAGGGAAAGA
>NW_015554362.1:2219469-2220501 GCF_001515605.1 Sinocyclocheilus anshuiensis
CGGAACCATTCCTCCAATCCAAACTGTATGCTAATTGTAAATCATCTTTGACGATAGTGGTCCTGACAGAAATTACGATAAAGCAATGATGCAAATGCACATTTTTTTCAAGTTTTAAAAGATTGTGGCATTGTATTGCAACTCTTAAAATACATTGTATGAAATGTTTTAAAGCAACAGTTTACCTCCAGTGTTGGGAAGGTTACTTTGGAAATGTAACAGGTTACAGATTACAAGTTACCCTATTTAAAATGTAATAATAACTGATTACATTTGATTACTTTCTAAATTTCTAACTAATGTTTCCAACTGTAAATCATTTTGAAACATTTAAAGCAGGCAGGGTTAACCTTACAGTAGAACTCAACACTGATTACTGTCAGAGCATTGAACTTTCAGCTTCGTAACTTTGCAGATATTGTTTATGATCAAACAGCAACATTACACACTAACTAACATTAAAAAAGTGAAATCGCAATCAACCACCCCTTTAAGATCACAACAAGAAATATTTCATTAGCTATGATACTGTTTTTGGAATCAAATTTTTACATAGCTATGACAGTAAACACTGGAATCTAACAATGCCTTGGAAAAAAAACAGTTAATCGTTAAAAAAAATGAAGCATAGCTATACATAAACCCATGTAGGAAATAAAAGAGTCCTGAAACATTGGCGTTTCATATTTTAGAGCAGTCACTGCAATTTATGAAAGAAATCAATTAAATCTGTATGTGGGAGTGTGCGTGAAAAAAGCAGATGTAACTCCCTTTGTAATCCTTAACATTTTAATAAGTAACTGTAATTTAATTATACATTTTTTCTCAGTAACTGTAACTGATTACAATTACTTTTATTTTGTAATTATTGGAATTAACTCCGTTACATGTAACTAGTTACTACCCAACACTGTTTACCTCAAACTGAAAATTTGCTGAATTTGCTGACACTCTCATTGGAACAGATTTAGAATGAGAGTCCAAACAGCTGATAAAAACATCACAATAATCCACAAGTAATCCACACCACTC
>NW_015554362.1:2224355-2249634 GCF_001515605.1 Sinocyclocheilus anshuiensis
GGAGCAGTTGGGGTTCGGTGCCTTGCTCAAGGGCACCTCAGTCGTGGTATTGAAGGTGGGAGAGAGCGCTGTACATTCACTCCCCCCACCTACAATCCTTGCTGGTACGAGACTCAAACCCACAACCTTTGGGTTATGAGTCCGACTCTCTAACCATTAGGCCACGACTGTAACTGATTACATTTGATTACTTTCTAAATTTCTAACTAATGTTTCCAACTGTAAATCATTTTGAAACATTTAAAGCAGGCAGGGTTAACCTTACAGTAGAACTCAACACTGATTACTGTCAGACTTTCAAAATCATTCATCACTTGAATTAAGATTATAATTATTTCATTTTAACGCACAGCCACCACAAAATCAGACTTTAGCACCACTTTTTACTTTGAGATGGTTCTGAGGTTAAATGCAGATTTAAAATCATAACAAGATATAGTTTAATAGCTATGATACTGTTTTTGAAATCAAATCTTTGCATAGGTATGACAGGAAACACATGCATCTAAGTTAATCTTTAAAAAAAAAGCATACACACAAACCCAAATAGGAAATAAAACAGTTATCGTATAAACGTGTCCTATTCTGTGTCCTAAACTCCTGAAATATTGGTGTCTCATATTTTAGAGCAGTCAATGCTATTTGGGAAAAAATTTAATAAATAACTGTAATTTAGTCACACATTTTTTGATTACAGTTATATTTATTTTGTAATTAAATTACATAACTCCGTTACATGTAACTAGTTACTACCCAACACTGTTTACCTCAAACTGAAAATTTGCTGAAAATGTATTCACTCTCATTGGAACAGATTTAGAATGAGAGTCCAAACAGCTGATAAAAACATCACAATAATCCACAAGTAATCCACACCACTCCAGTCCATCAGTTAACATCTGGAGAAGTGAAAAGCTGTGTGTTTGTAAGAAACAAATCCATCATTAAGACTTTTTAACTTTAAACCATTGCGTCCAGCTAAAATATGAGTCTCTATCCATAATGTTGTGAAAAAGTCATCTCGTCTGAATCAGGCGAGAAATATGCACAGATCAAGTGCTGTTTACAAGAAAAAAAAATTGTCTAAAATAGTCCTAAACAAATATGTGGCTGGATTTTGATGTGAGAGGAAAACAAGGGATGGACTTTTCACTGAAGGAAGCGTTATTATGGATTATGGACTATTTTGACCAAAAGCAACAGTTTAAAGTTAAAACTTCTTAATGATGGATTTGTTTCTTATAAACACACTGCTTTCCACTTCACAAGACATTAATTGACGGACTGGAGTGGTGTGGATTACGTGGATTATTGTGATGTTTTTATCAGATGTTTGGACTCTCATTCTGACGGCACCCATTCACTGCAGAGCATCCATTGGTGAGCAAGTGATGCAATGCTGCATTTCTCCAAATCTGATGAAGAAACTAACTCATCTACATCTAAAGGCCTGAGGATGAGTAAAGTTTCATTTCTGGGTGAACTGCTGGGTGAACTATTCCTTTAAACGATTGTTTGATTCATTTTTGTGAATCAGTTCAAACTGTCCGTTTCAATTAATAAATTCAAACTCACTTTAAAAAATTTAATGCAGCATCACTCAAAAATTTTCAAGTTTCTATAGTGGCATTTTTCTGTATTAAAATGATAATGATGATGATAATGATTAAATATTATTCTCTGTGTTTATTTAGAGAAAAACAAACCTTGATTCTTTTCAAACTAGATCATTGGGTTTTAGCTTTTGCATTAACTGTTCACTCAAAATGATGGTTCATTTGGCTGAACAAACAGCTTTTTAAGATGTTGCAGTGCAAATACTGTACATAAATATGGAGATTTGTATCGAATATCAATGAAAGTCTCAAAAATATCAAGATTAAATGCATTTTCTTTTTTTTTGCCTAGTCTTTGGAATGAAGCAGAGTTATGATAAACCTCTTTGACAGGGACCGTTTTGTTTAGATTAAAACTCACAGGGGAGAAGCCAGGAAGTTAAACCAGAAATAAAATGTAGATTAAACAGAAAAGCTCACTCTGAAACCAACACATCAGCTGTTCTCCTGAATAATGAACCGCTTCTGGATGAAAAAGGCACACAAGCCCCAGAAAAACAGAGATTCTTTGACTATCCCTGCTGAAGGCACTCGTCCATCACTTTCAGCGCATAGTGTTTTTCCAGAGATGCTCTGTGCTGTTTGGGTGGCCTTGGCAAGGGGAAAAAAAATGGAGAAAAATATTTTCTAGGTCTCTGAATGCAGCATTAATATACGAGGAAAGCAAACCTTCCTAGTTAATGTCAGAGTACATATATTATTCTGACAGACAGAGATTTCATGTTTACTTCATCATCTGACCATTGATTTTTTTTCCCATTCTCAAAAATTTATTCACCTGACTACGTGTTTGATTTCAGGCCTCGTTCTTGTGTTTGTTTTTCACATTGTCGTTGCTGTTATTGTTCTGTCATTTATTAGTAAAGACCTCAATTTTACCCACGGCAGTGGAAATTCAATAACTTCAGAAAATCTTTCGTCAAGAAGGAAACAAATGTGCTCACTTTCCCAACTTTGAAAGCATTTGGCAAAGTGATTGACAAACAGACTGGAATGTTGTGAGTGGTTATTGCTACTGTGTTACTATGCGGTTGCCATGGTGTTGTGGGTGGTTGTCAGGGCATTGATATGCAGTTTTTAGGGTGTCATGGATACAGCATTGCTATGCCTTTTTTTTTTTTTTTACATTTTGATAATGTCATTAGAGGCCAGATAACTTTGAAAGAGCATTCAATTAATGTTACTCGAAGAACGTTTGAGAAAACCTTCCCTGAACGTTCTGAGATTGTTCCCTGTTAGCTGGGTAACTACTCACCCATTGTTTGATTAAAGATCTGCTGAGCAAAAAGCACACAAACTGCATTTTCTACACAAGGAAATATGACTTACTGCCATTGTGGTGTTTAGATGATCTTGGGTTTTCTATGACAGACTGCTGCAAAAGCTCTGACTGAACGTTCATCCTTGTTCAGCGATCTCATAAGTTCATGTTCAGTGCATATCTGGACAGGGGCTGACAGTCTCTTGCAGCACGGCGGACGGCGAGTACACGCTTCAGACGTGTGAAAGTCCTTTCTGCAGATGCAACAATGACAGGTGCTGTTAACATGAGTCGCAGTGCAGTGCTCGGGAACCTGTCAGTGTCAGTTTACTTCACACACAGAGATGGAGTGTGAGGTGTGGATGTAAAATTGACATCAAATGACATGAGTGCCCTGAGTGCGTTCATCCAGTCATACAGAAGCCGATCAGTGGGGTTCAGTTCTTCCATGCCAGACTCCCGAAACCATTTCTTAATGGACTTGACTTTAAAGACAAGGATATTGTCCTATAAACATAACATCACATTTCGTCTTCTTGGAAACTTAAATATCTTCTGTAGCTTCTGAATAACAGTAATAATAATAATAATAATAATAATAATAATAATACATAATAAATAATAAACAATAAATAAATTAAATAATCAAATAATAATAATAATAATATAAATAAATAAATTAAATAATCAAATAAATAAATAAATAAATAACTACTAAGCACTGCAATTTGACAATCAAATTGGAAAAAAATTTAATGATTTACATGATTGTAAATATAAAATATTTTACATATTATATATGTATATTTTATAAATATATGTTAAGCAAAATTGTTTTATATTTACAATAAAGTGATGACTTATTTAATGACTTCATTTTATTTTGGCTGTCTGATTTGACTACATTGTTCACAGTGCTTTGTGGTTTTGTGAAATCACAGTTTGTAATGTTGTGATTCATCTCAGAGCTCGTTTGTTAGGTCGGTTAAAGGCTTAGAACTCACTGTGTGAAATCAATCAATGAGAAATCAATGAGAAAAATACATGCAGAACCAAGGCCGCTGGAAAAAAGTGGGCCGTCGCTGTTGCGCTCTATTACACTGCAGCATTCTGAGCTGTGACTGGTTGAAATTTCATCTTTGCTCATATAGTGCCCATGCAGGTCGGTTTATCAGATCTGTCTCAGGAAGCCATCAATCAGATGGCAAACCCGCCAGAACCTCCTTAAGCTGAGAGATATTCCCCTACCTCAACCTGTGAGAATCCAGAGGCTGCACTTAAACAGCTCTAGGACAGTCATAGAGTCGTAAAGTTTGAGAGTAATGGACCACATTTACAGATGAATCCAAGCCAGCCATCACAAGTGCTTCTTCAGGCAGAAATGGCATGTGGTTGGACAGGAACACATTGAGATTGTATCAGTGGTGTCCTGTGATGGCTTTTTAAATGCATATCACTCTGTGCAGCTCCATTCTATATGATAAAATGTGCTTTGCTTTGGCTTTCTATGGAAGCTACTGCATAAAAAATATAAAGGGTAATTGTGACTTTTTATCTCACAGTTCTGACTTTTTTCCTACGAATTGTTGGATAAACTTGCAATTCTGACTTTTTTTCTTGCAATTTTTACTGACTTTTTTTCTCACAGTTATAAGTTTATATCTGACTTTTTCTCTCAATTCTGACATTTTTTCCTCACAATTTTTTTTCTTGCAACTGCGAGTTTACATCTAGCAATTCTAACTATTTTCTTGCAATTTCGAGTTTATATCTCGCAATTCTGACTGATTTTTTTTTCACAGTTGCGAGTTTATATTGCAATTCTTACTTTTTTCTCACAATTTTGACTGATTTTTATTTATTTATTTTTTTTGCAATTGTGAGTTTATATCTCGCAATTCTGACTTCTTTTCTCACAATTGTGAGATATAAACTCGCAATTGCGAATTATACAGTCTAGTTCTGAGGAAAAATTCAGGGCCCGGATTAAAAATGACAAATTTTTAATTACTAGAAAAAAAGTCTTGCCGTAAGATTATGTCTCAGTGACCTCAAAAGTTTCTGTTAATTCAAGTTTCAGTGACGCTGAAATACTGCACACTAAAATGGCGTAAGCGAATTCAGGGCTCTTTGTTTTTGCACTTGTGTGGTAGAGCGGTCTAAATGAGTTAGAAGAGGGAAAAGGAAGTGACAGATGAAAGGGATAGAGATAAATGTAGGCGTGGTGAAGACGGCGGCGTTTACAATACGAAATGGCACAATCAGTTCAGGCCAAAATAAGCACGATTGATTTGAGACTGTAACAAAGGAAAGCAATATCTTGAGGGCTGCATGAGAGAGAACGAGCATGCAGAAGTACACGTTGTGTAGGAAGCAAGAAAATTGTGAAGACTTTGAGTTGTACGGTAAATGACAGACGAAATCAATAACACAGTGTGGCTGAGAGTAAGACAGCGAGAGAGAAAGAGAGAGAGATAAACACGAGCGGCTGCAAAGCCATTAAACAAACAGCACTTTTTTAAAGAGTTTGCTGTTCAGCAATGAAGCAACAGTTTCTGAGTCTTTCCTGTTCAAAAGCTGTTTTTCACCTCACTGAGATCTGCATGACATTTACAAATGCAGAAATAATGCAAAAACAAATTAGATTCTTACATTTTCTGAAGAATGTGACAATGCTGCTGCATGTGCAAAACTCATGTGGATGGTTGCTAGGGCATCGCTATGCAGTTTCTAGGGGGTTGCGGGTAGTTTCCAGGGTGTTTCTATGCGTTCATGCAGTTGTGGCGGGTGTTTGCTAGATTGTTGCTATGCAGTAGTAATTGTGGGTGATTGCCAGGGCGGTTGCCAGGGTGTTGCTAGGGTGTTGTGGGTGGTTGCCAGGGCGTTGCTATACGTCCATGTAGTTGTGGTGGTTGCTAGTTTGTTGCTATGCAGTTGTTAGGGTGTTTTGGGTGGGTGACTGGGTTGATTAAGTCACTAACCATAATGTGAGCAGTAGTTACAGTGATGCATGTCTTGGCAAACAGCAATAATAAGAAGAGAATGACTGTTCATGTAGGCAGTAGTATGAATCTCAGCGGGAGAACTTTCTCTTGCAGGCAAATTCCACATTTCTTCCAGTTCTGTCTCTCTTCAGGCACAAATGAAGGTCGCTCGACTCATTAACTTTCTGGCTGAGTCTGGCTCACCCCCGGCCAGTCTCACTTTCAACATCACTCACCGCAGTCCAATCAGCCCACTTCATTGATATATATATATATATATATATATATAAACTTATTTCTGAATGTTCTCTCAATGTTCAAACGGTCCAATTTTTACATTTTATCTTGGTTATACAAAGGTTAAGGGAACATTCCATTTTATTGTTTTGCAAACATTATGGAAACCTTACTTTTGAATTTTCTCAGAAAGTTCTTTTAATGTTCTTTTTATATTGTTTCAAGGGTGTTGCAAAGCAGTTTCTACGGTGTTGTGGGTGGTTGTCAGGGCGTTGCTATGCAGTTTCTAAGGTGTCATGGATGGCTGCCAGGACATTGCTATGCAGTTTTTTGAAAGCATTATGGGAATGTTATTTTTGATTTTTTTTTATGTTCTTTAAACCTTAAGATATCTAAAACATGTTAGAAAAACTAAAACACAGGGTGTTGTCTGTATGGTTGCCAGGGTGTTGCTAAGTAGTTTCTAGGGTGTTGTGGGTGGTTGTCAGGGCATTGCTATGCAGTTACTACAGTGTTGTGGGTGTTTTTTTTTTTGCTAACATTATGGGAACGTTATTTTTGAATATTTTCTCTGAATATGATTTAAACATTAAGACATTGATAAGGTGTTGCTAAATAGTTTCTAGTGTGTTGTGTGTAGTTGTCAGAGTGTTGCTATGCGTTTTCTAGAGTGTCATGGATGGCTGCTAGGGCATTGCTATGCTGCTAGTATAGTGTTGTGGGTGTTTTTTCTTTTTCTTTTTGCAAACGTGTTACATTTGAATATTCTCTGAACGTTCTTTTAACATTAAGATATTTAAAAAAATTAAAAATTAAAACATTAGACCAACAAATGATTAAAATGTTTCAGGAAAAAAAAAAACACATTTGATGAACAATGCATAAATGTTTGGACTGAAAATGGTGGTTTGACATCATTGATTCTAAAATCTTCAGTGCACCTTTGGTGCATCTAAGTATAGTTTGATCTCATCTGAAGCTCTTGAGGAGATACAAGTGAGATTATTATTATTACTGTCTTGTTCTAAAGAATGTACTGGCCAGAACGTTCTGAGAACAGGCCGTTAGCTAGGATACATGTGGTCATTCCAGTGTCCAGACTCATCTGAATGGCTGCCACGTGGCTTTCTGATGGCCGAGTGAGAATCAATAGGGCTTCATTGATTAGCCAGCGCACGCGTTTAAGCTCAGCACTGGGAGGGGCCTGATGTTGCACTGTAGTAGATAACAGTGAGGCATGTCAGCACATTTCATCAGGCTCATCTCATTTTGAACGGCTTCCAGTATTTTCTCAAATTATACAAGTAAGCTGCCATATGTTGAAACAGAGCAGCCTCTGAGGTGCATCATCAAAATGACAAATGCAACTTACCTGATGATGCTCGCAAGACAGAGAGCCAAAGACACATCTCTGGTGTCCACTTATGCGTTTGAAGAGACAGTAGATAAAAAAAGAGCGGTTAAAGACAACAAAACAAGGCAGAAAGACAGCGAGAGAGAGCCAGTTGAAGACGTGATTAAATTTCAACATCTATTACAGCTCAGGCTTAGATCTCTCTTCAAGGCTTCTTACTCTGGGCTGTACGTTTTGAACTTTCCGTCTTAAAAGGTGAATCTCCAACGGCTGTTTCATCACATATTTAATATCAATAATTTACGCTACCCTTGGGGGAGAAACCAAATTAAGTACACTCTCCTTTGCAGGTTAAGAAATTTAAATGAAGCATTGATAAACAGCAGCGGGATACAAAAATATGAATAAAAGCAATTTATTATTGCTATTTGAAGCTTGAGGCCCTCAAATGTTCCCTCACACTCCTTTCCCACAATTCATTTCCCTGCCAAAAATAATGTTAAAAATGCTACAGTAAAAACCTTTTAACTGGTTATCAGTTAGTTTGCTAAAGGTGAACTTAATGTTTCAATCACAGATGTTGATAGAGAGCTCAGTGTACCTGTAAAATAGAGGGAAAATAATCATAATTATTAGATATTATTACACAATATTAGATTTAACAAAACAATAAAAGGAAATAGTTTTCTGAGAATAAAAAGCATATACAGACATATATTATTACATTATTAATCATACATACATTATTAATATTTTGAATGTTCTTATTTTAATATTTTACATTTTCATTGTATTTTATTTAAGGTTTTTGTAATTTTGTTGTGTCTTTTTGTCATTGTTAGTAGTAAACTATATAGTTTTTATTCATTTTTATTTTAGTACATCAAGTTAAACAGAATTACATGAGAAATGTTGCCTAACAAGTTTTTCTTATGGTTTTAGTTAACTACAATAACCCTGATTACAGTAAATATTGTTAAAAATCATTTTTATAATTAAATACCTTGCAATTACAATTATACAGAAATTGTTATATTATAATATACAAAATATTATAATTTTAGATACAAAATTGCTATTTTTTTATCCAAGATTAATATTTGTTTTCTACTTGTATATTTATTTATTTATTTATTTTAACCAATGACTCATGTTCAACAACACCAGGAATGTGTATTAAGAAAGTGAATAGGGTCAGTTTTAATGTCATGTTGACTTCAAACCAGCAGCCTGTGGGCTGCTTCTTTTTTTTTTTAAATTCACTTTCAGCGTTTCAATTTCAATGTGATTTACAGGCATGAAACGTTGCATTAAAAAATTCAACAAAGGCAATCGTGATCACAAAGTACGGCTTATTCAATTGCGGCAGTGCTAACACTACAAATGGTGCAAACCTTGAAAATGAAGCAGATTAAGGGTGAATAAATGATTCCTCTGTGTAGTAAACACCCCCTCTGTTCCTCTACGGCTGTGGGTTGTTTACTTCACACACTTCATTTAAAGAAAAATAAAGGTTCCACATTCCAAAACAGCCCTGTGGTCAGAATTTCTATCATTTCCCATAAGCTACCGACTAGTGGGCTCTGTTTGGATGCTCAGTTTCGTGTTTTTCTATTGACTATTATAAGGCTGTAATGGGTGATGCGTGAGGACAACCTGTAGAACAGGAAATCATCAGTTGTTTTTTATAGATAGAAAGAAGATCCAATAAAGAAAAAATAAGACTTTTGCAAGAACAAGACCACAATAATCTCACTTTTATCTCCTCAAGAGCTTCAGATGAGATCAAACTATGCTTAGATGCACCAAAGATGCATTTTAGAATCAATGCCGTTCAGCATCAGTGATGTCAAACAGTGATGTGGTCACTATGAACTGTCACTGTATGGACAATAACTGCATAAAGATCTCTCCTTTTGTGTTCCACATACAGGTACATGTAAATAACAGCATACAGGTTTGAAATTCCATGAGGTTGAGTGAATGATGACTATATTTGCGTTTTTAGGTGAACTGTCCCTTTACAGGGACTTTGCTGACACTTACATTCCAGGAAATAAAAATATGTTCTAAGAACATTTGTTCTATTGACTATTATAAGGCTGTAATGGGTGATGCAAAGGGGGACTCAAGGTTTTCTTTAACATCCACTTTTTTCCTGCCTTTTCTATCTCCAGCCCCCACCGGGCCCTTCATTCTCAGGGGTATCTGCCATCCCTCATTGGGCAATGCCAGACTCTGTCTCTCTCTGGCTTTCTTTCTTGACACAGAATGGAGAGTTGTTGCCGATGACCTATTCATGCAGGCTTTCATATAAAGGACCCCTGCATCAACATTTACAGACCCTCAATGAAGGATTTTGCACTGTTGGCCACTAAGGTTCAACGAAAATTCCAAAACGGTGAAACGCTTGTGATGCACATTTTGAGTGCACTTTAAAAAAAAAAAAAAAAAAGTAAAACATTAAAGATGTCATTCATATCAAATTGTCTTTAAAACAATAAAATAATATATAAAATAATAAAACAATTTTAACATAATATATAAAACAATATAATAAAATATAATATTGTTAATTATTATATTATTGTTTATTATTATAGAAAAATAACTTTAATCAATTATGTTTATATAATCAAATAAAATAATATACACTTTCAAAAAATGTCTTGATCAAAACAAAATATAGTTTTAAAGAGAAGCAGAGTAGGGAATGTCCCGACAGGTAGGACTCATTTACAGCATTATTACCAGCATATTTGTGTTGCATTACTATTTAATAAAAGATATTGTGTATTGTCTAAAAACATTGATGTTTTCTTTCTTTGGTTTTCAGGTTTTATCTGAAATTAGACTTGAATTGTAATGACTATTATGTGACCATATGCTATGTTGATATAATGCATTTTGATTAATAAAGGACATTAATTATTTAAATTATTATATTATATTGTATGTTGTATAATGAAAATAAAATATGTTCTTTCTATTAAAAAAAAAAAAAAAAAGTAAAACATTAAAGATGTCATTCATATCAAATTGTCTTTGGGCTTTTGAAGCTACTGATTAAAGAGCTTGATTTACAAAATCATGCAACTTTCAGAAGTCAAAATCTTTTTGTTGAACCACAAACACATTTCAATCTGTATTTTGTGGCGTCACATTCATCAGTGCATGCGCAAAATTTATGTCAATGTCAAATATTGGCTGGAGTTTATTTAGAAGAGCATTTCAAGCCGAGTGGCACATTTTAGTATGAAGCTGTAAAAAGTGATTATATTTTTATTTTTTAAAAATCTAAGATGATTGGAGGATTGTTTATAACAAAATACAACTCTTTCTACAAGTCTTTCTACTTCAAAATGACACGTTTAATTCAGTGTTACTTGCCATTTCTTTGTAATTATTTGTGAAATTTACTAGCAATTTCTGAGTTAATTAAAAAGCTGAAATTCTAAGAAAAAAAGTAGCTTTAATAATAAATTATTTATATTGTTTCAAAGTAAATTCTACACTAGTTTTTTCAGTCCCATTAAAAGCTGATTTTTTTTTAGAAAAATGTAGCTTTAATAATAAACTATTTTTTTTATAAATTATTTTTTAAACTATTTTTTAAGTAAATCCTACACATCCTACACAACTACAAAAATATTTATTATTTTTTAAAAGAAAATCCTACACCAATTTTATCTCAAAAGCCTGAATTCTTTAATAATAAAGCTTTAATAAATAAATGATTTTCATTATTTCAAAGAAAATCCTACACCATTTTTATCTCAGGCTCATTAAAAGCCATAAATTCTTAGAAACAACAACAACAAAACGTTTTATTTTTTTTAATTGATTATTATTGTTTTATTTTGAAGTAAACCCTACACCAATTTTTTTTTTCAGTCTCATTAAAATGCTAAAATTCTTCGAAAAATAGCTTTAATTGTAAATTGTTTGTTTCAAAGTAAATCCTACATCATCCAATGCAAATTCTTTGAAACAATAATAAATTATTGTTAAAGGCTGTTCCTATAAGTAAATCTTGTACTACATTTTTCCAGTCTCATTAAAAAGCTGAAATTCTCAGAAAATAATAATACTTTATTATTATTGTTTTGAAGTAAATTCTACACCACATTTCTTCAGTGCTGAATTTCCATCCACATAGTGGATATTTGAGTGAAATTTTGAGATATTGCATAAAAAGTGCTAGACGAAAACACTAAGGTGTGGTTACATTTTCAAAATGGACATAAAAAAAAAACAGTGACTTGCAGTGGCTTCAATTTCCTTTTCTCTGAGACTGAATTTTTAAAATGTATTTATTAAATCATTCCATGAATGGACTTTCTTTTTTTCTCTGTTTCTCTCTCTGGGCCTCTCTAAGGGACGGTGATTACAAGTGAATGTGTGCTGCTTGTGTCATGCCGATTAATGAGGAAAGCTTACGGCCTGTGTGAACACAGCGAGAGGAGAAAGCAGTTGTGCCATCTCCATACATTTCCATACTAAACAGCCTGGAAAGTCCTTCCCTCTCTGTGGCACTGCCACAAACTCTTATTGGCAGACTCGCACACTTCTGAGCAAACTTGGCCCGGAGCGCAACCTTTCCAGCATTCCCGAGGATGCTTGTGCTGAAGAACGTCTCCGGAGCGCAGGATGTGTCGTGCTTTGCTGGCCAGTGATCCTGCAGTGCTGTCAGACTTAATGGTCCTATTACATTCACATTGGCAAAAAAAAATTCAAATGATAATTATCTGAAAATTGCATCAGTAATTGAATTCCAGCAGGCACAGCAGAGGTAGATGGGTCAGTAACATGATGCACATTTTTGTTATTATTCAAAAATACAAATGCAATTCATACGGACCATAACTTGAATACACCTCTTCTGTATCTTAATTAAAATTAATTTAGACATTTTTTTGCGGGGCTTAAAGTAAAAAATGTCTAGGTGGTGTGACTGTCTGGAGATTATTATAGAAAAAAAATGCCTTTTAATTAAGAAACTGAAATTCTTTACTAAAGTAGCTTAATAATCATTTATTCTTACCAAATTATTTTATATAATAATATAATAATATAATATAAAAAAACGACAATATTTTTAATTATGTTATTGTTTATTATAAAAATTGAAATTCTCAGAAAAAAAAAATTTAACAATAATTTATTATTATAAAATTATTTTTTATATTATAATATAATAATATCTAAAACAATAAAATAATATATAAAATAATAAAACAATTTTAACATAATATATAAAACAATATAATAAAATATAATATTGTTAATTATTATATTATTGTTTATTATTATAGAAAAATAACTTTAATCAATTATGTTTATATAATCAAATAAAATAATATACACTTTCAAAAAATGTCTTGATCAAAACAAAATATAGTTTTAAAGAGAAGCAGAGTAGGGAATGTCCCGACAGGTAGGACTCATTTACAGCATTATTACCAGCATATTTGTGTTGCATTACTATTTAATAAAAGATATTGTGTATTGTCTAAAAACATTGATGTTTTCTTTCTTTGGTTTTCAGGTTTTATCTGAAATTAGACTTGAATTGTAATGACTATTATGTGACCATATGCCTTATGCTGAAATAATGCATTTGAATGAATAAAGGACATGAATTATTGAAATGATTGTATTATACTGTATGTTGTTTAATGAAAATAAAATATGTTCTTTCTTTGGCTTCCAAGTTTAAATAAATAGACTTGAAATGAAATGACTTGTGACTGATGTCTATGATGATGATCTAACGCTTTTTAATGACTAAGGTAAAAGGTAAGGTAAAAAAATAAATATTTAATAAATAAAAAAGGTATTCTTTCTATGGCCTCCAGATTTGAACAAATAAATTACATTTTAGTGACTTGTATCGGTGTAATGTATGCCCAGTAATTGACCAGCAATTCAAGTAAGCAAGGTCAGTTTCTTCAATCTCAACAACAGTATTAAATATGTCAATGATATGACAAGGTTAGTTCAGGTTTTCAAATGTAATAAACCCAAGAAAGCTTGAAATAAATAAATCATCCGAGACATTATTATTTGTCACTGACCCCGATATATAACAGCTAATTCACTCTTGGCTTGTACTGCCCTTTGTCAAGGAAAAACCCCCAGCATACCTGCAGTATAACACTTTCAGTACGAACAAGTAATCATTTAAAATGTTTAACAGTGCTTCGACAAGATTTGAGAAAGGCACTGCCGGCCAATTTTCATTAAAGTGTTAAAATACTGAACTGCTGAATGTGTCTGGAGCTGAATACGGTCCAGTGCTGATGAAGTTGACCTCTGTCTCAAAGCCAGGGCTCTCGCTCAAGCATCTGGTCACTCATGGCAACTCCACGACCACTACAGCTGTGCCATCTAACCAGACACAGTGAGCAATGTTCCCTCCAATTTCTACTCTTGCTGAGCAAAACCTATTACTATTGCTCAGACCTTTCAGAGACACAAGCAGAAACGTGCAGTGTTTATGGAACAGTTCACCCAAAAATTAAATTGTGTTGAAAATGTCCTCACCCTCAGGCCATCCCAGATGTACAGGTGCATCTCAATAAATTAGAATGCTGAAAAGTTCATTTATTTCAGTAATTCAACTCAAATTGTGAAACTCGTGTATTAAATAAATTCAATGCACACAGACTGAAGTAGTTTAAGTCTTTGGTTCTTTCACAATAATCCACAAGTAACCCACACCACTCCAGTCCATCAATTAATTTCTTATGAAGCCAAAAGCTGCGTGTTTGTAAGAAACACATCTGGTTTTAACTTCAAACCATTACCAAAATATGAATCAAATATCCATAACATTGCTTTCTCCATTGAAAAAGCGGTCTGGTCTAAATCAGGAGAGAAATATACACAGATCAGGCACTGTTTACAAGCCAAAAGAGTCCAAAACAGCTCTAAACAAATATGTGGGTGGATTTTGATGTGAGAGACAACAGGAGATGGACTTTTTCACTGGAGGAAGCATTATTATGGATTATATATAGACTAATTTTTTTGTCCAGAAGCGATGGTTTAAATTGAAAATGTTTTGAAGGATTTGTTTTGTTTGATGTCAGTCAGTCATTACTGCAGAATAGAACCTGACAGCATGATCGGGACCCTGAAGGTTTATTTTATGATTATGACTGGCCGCCTGTAAATGATCCCACATATTATACAGCTACTTACCAAATGCATAAACTTATGGACATGAAATATTGATTTGAGTTTGAAATGATTTCATTATGTTAGAAGAAAGAGACATGGAGTGATATGAGAGACATGAACGTAGCACAACTAGAAAATCACTTTGGACTGTGATGAATGAAGAAATCCAGAGAGACATGCAATAAAACATATACACTGTAAACATTTTTTTTTTTTTTAATTTAGCAATTGTAAATCTTATGGCATTTTTTCAGTGTGAAATTTGTGCCAGAATATTAGTTATTTATTGTTAGTATGATCTACAGGCCATGCATCAGAGCAAATTTTGCATTAGAGTTATTTTAGATTTATCTTGGGTAATTTTGAGAAAAATAAGCTGTGATTTAAATAAATAATAATGCATGTCCTGTGTGGCCTTCAAGATTTTTTTTTTTTAAATCTGTTTGATTCACTTTAATTCTACACTGAGGAGGGGGAGGGTATATTTTTCAAAGTTGTACTTCAGTGTAATTTCAGGTGTAACTTGCCATTTGTAATTGTAATTGTTTTGTGAAAATTGTTTATGCACTACATTTTTGTCCCTGTATGAAATTACTTTGAAACTGCACTGTTTTTTTGGGGCAGTCATTGTCTAGAAAACTACTTTGGTAGATGCAAAGGCTTAGTCAAAGCATTGCAGACAACTAGTTTTGTTGAGGTAACAAACCGCATTATTCAGTAAAGCAGTGACTTTTTATGCAAGCAACATCTAATTTGCAAAAACAAAACCAAAAAAATTCCAGTTTTTGGACGCTATATTAAAGGGGTCATATGATGCGATTTCAAGTTTTCCTTTCTCTTTGGAGTGTTACAAGCTCTTGGTGCATAAAGAAGATCTGTAAAGTTGCAAAGACTAAAGTCTCAAATCCAAAGAGATATACTTTATAAAAGTTAAGAGTCAGCCACGCCTACCTAAAACGGCTCGTTCTAACACGCCCCCACATGTCTACGTCACTATGTGGAAATATTAGCATAATGCCGCCCAAATGTGCACGCAAAGAAAGAAGGCGTGGTTTTGCGGTGTGTTTCAGTGCGAAAGCAAAAGCACTTTATACAAAAGCACAACCCAGATGTTCGAATTTGTGCAACGCATTTTATGGACGACAGTTTTTTTAACCTAGAAGAGTACAAGGCTGGCTGTGCACAAAGGCTATTTAAAAAAAAAAAAAACATATTCTGTTGCACCAACTACACAAAATAATGATCTTTAAAATAGCATCATATGACCCCTTTAAGTCTTTAGTATCAAGGAAAAAAAATAAAAAATTTAAATCAGAAACTGGGCAGCATCATGGTAACATCCCAGCGCCGAGCACTTGCCATTGCTAACGGACATCCTTCTCCAGATATATGAGCAGTCTGAGCCAGAGCACTATCACAAGTGTGTGCTGCTGTTGTGATGATGCTGCTCTTGGAGGAGTCGTGTGGACGTGAACGAATTTAAACAGAAAAATTACAATGATAAACCAAAGCAGGTTGCAGAGACTGTAAGAGTAGGGCCGCCGTAAAATCTTGAGACTTATCGAAAAACGTGATTGCATTTGAAAAGATCTCGGGCTGTCACAAAGAACTCTGAATGGATGAGGGACACCGGCGTTCCAGCAATCTGGAAATGGAAATGATACCACATCTGCTCTTTTGAAATCTTTCTCTGAGCGTCAAAAACAAACAGAAAGTGTGAACACAGCAAAAACAGAAGACAAGATGATTCAAATCAATTAGAAATGAATGAGAACTTGATTCGCTGCATGAACACGACGTGAAACTCAGTACAACTAGTAGTTCTAGGAATGTTTTGCTAACATTCCCATTAAGTTATGAAAACGTTATTTCAGAATGTTCAAAACATGCCATTTTTAATAAATAATAAAAAAAAAATTTTTCTTGGTGATACGTTACCATTAAGGAAACATTCCATTTTATCATTTGGCAAACATTACGGGAACGTTACTTTTGAATGTTCTCTGAACAAGTAGTTACATTTAAAAACGTTAGACAACATATCAAGACAAAATTATTAAAAGTCGTGGCAAGGTTTATAAAATCTCTGAGCTTTATTATGCTTAAAAATGTTTTGCAATTTGGCATCTGTCCGTGAAATCAACTGTGAAACGTTTCAAAGCACTTTACAATCATAAACCAGTTACATTTGCATTAGAGGTCAAATTAGAGCCCACACAGACATATCTTTTGAATAGAGTTGAGTATACTTATATGTGCATGTCCATATTGCCCGCAATTCTCCTTTTAGATCGTCTTGAAATGACAGTAAATAATGACTTTTTGAAAACATTTTTGAGTGAACTATCCCTTTAAAGGCTCAATTCCAGCTCACTATCATACAGAGTTCATATATTGATATTCAAATGCTGTCGCGACGTACCTTCACTTCAGTCAGGGCAGCCATCAATCTACAGATGACAGTCAACACCCTGTTAGAGCACAATTCTCCAAAGCCATTGACCTTGCAAGAGAACGGTGTGAAAATCCCCACCAAATTACCATTAACGGCGCGAGTCGGTGTCAAAACCACAACCAAAGTCACCACTGTTTCCATATAATAATATAAAACATAATATCAAGTTCAGCACTTGCAATCAGGTCATTATGCTTATACTCTATAATTTATAAAAATAATTTTAAACATGAATAAGCATAAATAAGTAGTGATTGCTCAGCGACAGACTGACTGGACCAACAAACAAACTGATACAACAAAACATCAAAGAATTATTCAAATCTCCTCACTAGTGTTGCTGGTGGTGTTTTCCCTCCAAAATGACGTCACTTCCTGAAGGATGATGTCATGACTAACTGCATGGAAGGCTATGATTACAGAGACCTAAACCAATAATTTTATTTCCAATCAAAACATTTTATTTTAAGCATTTAAATACTAGGAATATTTCTGAATAAATTACCTTTTTTATTTGAGAAGTTTGGGACATGGCAAAAGTAATAACGTCCATTCAAACCAAAATGCATTTGAAACTAATATGGTTTTCATCTTCAAAAACTGTGAGTTTAATATTTTATTTAGGCTATTAAGATGGGGGCACAAAAATGTACCGCACTTTAGGAACGACCCAATAAATCAAGTGCGTTATTTCTAAACACTTCTCTGCTAAGTTTCCCCACGCAAATCACCTCTCCCAGTAGAGAACATGAAGCACTAATGTGCATGTCCACGCAAACACCTTTCCTCCAGTACTGCAGTGCACTGAGCGTGCTATAAATCACCTTATATTAGAATAGCGCTCTCACAGTCTCCGCCCATCTGTGCGCACGATTGGCCGAATCTCCTCCTTGGTGCCCGGCCCACTTCCTTGACGCTCGCTGATTGGTGGAGGAGATTATCCTTGAGCTGTCAATCAGACGCTTCTTTCGTGCTCCGCTCTGAAGCGAAGCACATTGATTCTGATTCACTGAACAGATCGTTAGAGCATCCCACCAAGCGTCTCTTTTTCTGTGGATGCCCTTGTATTGAAGCAAAAAATCTGAGGAGGTTTACATAATCATTTTTTTCGCGCAAGGATTTCTGTATATATTCTCTGGCACTCCAAACGCCAGCAGATTGTGTTTGGTCTCCTTGCAAAGGGTCACTTGGGAAAATCGACCCGTCTTGTGGCACTCCTGACACACTTGGAAGATTTGTAGACTGCGGACGTTTCATGAAATAGGACACACGGACGGACAACTGCGGTTTATGCGTGTTCCCGTTCATAGAAGATAAAAACGGACTGTTTGTTGCAAGAACTGACACAGAGAAATAACAAACAATCAACTCAAAACATGAGCTGCGCAATGTTGCGACACGCGCTCGCTTTGCTCTTGGCATTGCTGTGGAAAGGTAAGTTGCAATTCTTAAAGAATTCTTCTGTAGAGAAAATGTTCCTCACTCGTTCCTTGCTTCATTCTTTGCTGGGACCTGGAGTGGAATACTAATGCGGCTCCGGGGGTCTACCTGCACATGAATCGTGTGTGTGTGTGTGTGTGTGTGTATGCGTGTGTGATCAAATCATAGAGACAAGCGCGCTCCACAACACACGAGTTCTGCATATCAACACTTCGGGGAAAAAAGACGGCTTTCCTCTCAAGTGTGTAACAAGTCAGTGGGTGCCTTTACAGACATTGACACAAATATAGTTTTTTTTAGGTGTCCGATAATAACCGATATGCAAAACAGCTGTTTAACATAATTATATATATTATCAAATAAAAATGATTTTACACTATTAATTGTATTAATATATTTATATTACTCAATTATTTTATATAATTTATTATGCATGTGCATACTTAATTTTTAATTATATTGTATTAATACAATTTGTTTTTATATTTATTATATTTTGATTTATTTAATTATAATATTATATGGGAACAGTTGCTTTGCATAGGGGTGTAATGCCATTATTGGGTGCTATACTTTAGAGATCCAGCAGGTGGCATTTTTCAGTAGACTATATTCATAAACCGATAATGGTTATTTTTATTTTTAAACATCTGGTATGCATATAATCACAACTAAATAACCATCGTTCATCTTATCAATATTCATAACATCTTGAATATTTTATTATTGAGTATATAATAAATATTTAATATTTAATAATATTGAATATTATTATTAGAGATGTCAGGATGGCCGAGCGTTCTAAGGTGCCAGACTCAAGGGCTGTTCCCTTCCGACGAATTGGGTATTCTGGTCTCTGAATGGAGGCGTGGGTTCGAATCCCTCTTCTGACACATAGTTTTGGGGAAGTCGTGGCCTAATGGTTAGAGAGTTGGACTCGTAACCCAAAGGTTGCGGGTTTGAGTCTCGTACCGGCAGGGATTGTAGGTGGGGGGAGGGAATGTAGTGTACAGCGCTCTCTCCCACCTTCAATACCACGACTGAGGTGCCCTTGAGCAAGGCACCGAACCCCCAACTGCTCCCCGGGCGCCGCAGCATAAATGGCTGCCCACTGCTCCGGTTGTGTGTTCACTGCTGTGTGTGTGCACTTTGGATGGGTTAAATGCAGAGCACTAATTCCAAGTATGGGTCACCATCACTTGGCCACATGTCACTTTATTGCTGTTGTGATTCTTGCTGTTGTTCTTATATTATATTGTCATAGTCATGGTCTTTATATTAGCATATATTATATAAATATTAATGGTTCTTTATGTGTATATTTTATAGTTTTATAATTTCATAATGTTGAACTGACAGTGGAGTAATGGTGTTGTTGGTGACTTTTTTTTAGAGACCCAGCAGATGGCATTTATCGGTAGACCCGATATTCAGAAACCGATAATGTTATTTTTATTTTTAAATGTCTGACATCCAATATGCATATAATAATAAGGAAATAACCATGAGACAAGTGACTCATCATGAATATTTTATTATTGCTGTTTTGGTTCTTGCTGTTGTTGCTGATGTATATTATATTGGCATATATTGTATTAATATTAATTGTAATTTTAAGTATATAGTTATAGTTTTCTAATTGTAATGTTGAACAGATAGTAGTGTAATTGGTGGATATTCTTTAGAGTCCCACCAGGTGGCATTTATCGGTACAACTGATATTCAGAAACGGATAATGGTTATTTTTCACTTTTAAGTGACTGATGTCCAATATGCAAACAACAATATTAATTAAATATTAATAGTGACTCATTTTGAATATTTTATTAATGCTGTTGTGGTTACATTAATATGGCCGTAATTGTAGTTATTATATTAGCATATATTATTTTAAGATTTATTGTAATTCATAATTTTAATGTTGAACAGAGAGTGATGTATTGTTGTTGTCTGTGGCTATTCTTTAGAGAGCCAGCAGATGGCCCGATATTCATTTCAACCCAATTGTTTTTGAATATCGCTCACACTGTTTCTCTACATGCAATTACTTTGCTCTGATTCCCTCTGAAATGGATGATGCAAATTGCTTAATATATTTTCAGTAAAAGGTGATATGTGAACCTGATGATAATCTCATAGCAGGAACAAATGTTGTGTCGCTGCAGTTTTGACACCAGCTGTTGACAAAGTGCTGTGTGATTTCCGTTTGACATCTTTGTGCTTGTTCTGAGACAGTCATACTTAGTGAAATGGTTAATATCAGAAAGATGAAGAAAACCAGACACCGCTGGGTGATTCGTATGGGTTTGGAGTACTATTGTTGTATTATTGATCTGTCAGAGAACACATGGGGCATCAGGGAGGGAATAATAGCTCTCGGTGTGCTGTGAATGGATGAATACTTGCTTTGAAATGATGTTTGATTCCACTTTTTGAGCCCTTTACTGCTGAATTGGTGGGTTTTTGTTAAATGTGAGCCAAAATCATCACAATTAAAAGAACCAAAGACTTAAACTACTTCAGTCTGTGTGCATTGAATTTATTTAATACACGAGTTTGACAATTTGAGTTGAATTTAGGGCTGGACAATAATTCAATATCAATATTTATCGCGATATAGTTTTTTTCAATAACGGTGATATGATTTTTAAACACATTTCCGATATTTCGATATACATTACCAGTTTCCCATACATTGATTTATTTGTGGCGTTTGACTTCGTTGAATAAACATGAGCACTGCACGTTTCAAAATCAAATTTTGTTTTATATGAATGTATCTCTGAAGGGAATCAACTGTCTTCAGAATAGTTTAGATGGCATTTTTATCTGATAAAGTAGCGTTCATGAGCGGAGCTGCTTTGTTTACAGCCGTTACTGGAGAAACCGTTAGTTCCACCGCTCTCACAGCGCCTCCTGCTGACACATTATTGAGATGCACCTGTATATAATGACAGAATTTTCCTTTTTGGTCGAACTGTTCCTTTAACATTGCAAAGCTCGCAAAATGGATATGTTGAAGGACATGCAACATTGTGTGAGCGAAGAGCATGTTTTGAATGGTGGGAGGGGTAAACTAGACACCCTGAGAGTTTGTTCTCCCTCAGACTCAACAGTGCTGATGATGTTTGCTCAGGGGAAAATCTGTCTGAAACTCATTATGGTTTTTTCTCACAATTCAGCAGTTCTGCACAAGGGAAATTGATTCAGGCGTCTGATAATTTGATATGTACTGACCACATAATTTAAACTCACTCACAGTTGCTGGCCTTTCCAACATTGATTATTTTTTTCCTTTTCCATCCATCCATCCAAGTTTGAAGTGCAGAATCTGATTAATCAAAATATATTTTTTCTTGAGTAACTTTGTCAGCTGGTACTTTTCTTTTGAATAAAATCCAAAGTGTCTGCCAAAAAAAGCATCTGGCAAATGCATAAATATATAATTTTATACCTCCAACCTCATAAAATATTTTTAGATAACCTTAATGAATTGGCTTCTCTTTAAAAATACTGAAACACTTTGTTTTTGAACGACACACACAAGGTTTCCCTATTACCTGACAGATATCACTGAAATAGGTGTCCTGACACATCACACCTGTCTTTGTGACAGAATTAGACTCTGCAAAAAGAGATCTGCAGTTTTTATATAGTTAAAAAAAAAATAGCCAACACTGTAAAAATGTTTTATCTTGAAGTTGTACGTAAAGATTATTGGAGTATATTTTACAAGAAAATACTATTTCAGTAAAATTCACGTTTAATTCAGTGTGTTACTTGCTGTTTTTTTGAGTGGAGACTATTTGAAAGTAATTCCTACATTAGTTTTCTTCAGTAAATTGCAAATATATCCCGTCTGCCTGTCAATAATTTTTGGTTTTTGGAGAGCAAAACCACTAAAAGGCCAATACCTCACTGACCAAAAAAGTACTATGGCTTAATTTTTTGGAAGTGGTACCATGGTAATACTATGTTTTTGTTATTTTTTGAAGTAAATATTCTGGTACACTCTTAAATGAAGGTTCCTAAAGGGATTTTTTTTGTAGCGATACCATATAAAAACCATTTTTGCTTCCCTTTCAATGAATCGTTCTTAAATTAACCATTTTTCTTAAAGAATATTTTAATAATCTAAAGAAACTTTTTCCATTATAAAGAACCTTTTGTGGAATGGAAAGATTCCGTTGATGTTAAAAGTTCTTCATGGAACCATAAATGTGACCCTGGAGCACAAAAGCAGTCTTAAGTCGCTGGGGTATATTTGTAGCAATAGCCAAAAATATATTGTATGGGTCAAAATTATCGATTTTTCTTTTATGGCAAAAATCATTAGGATATTAAGTAAAGATCATGTTCCATGAAGATATTTAGTAAATTTCCTATAGCGTAAATATATCAAAACTTAAACTAATTTTTAATTAGTGATATGCATTACTAAGAACTTAATTTGGACAACTTTAAAGATGATTTTCTCAGTATTTTTATTTTTTTGCCCCCTCAGATTCCATATATTCAAATAGTTGTATCTCGGCCAAATATTGTCCTATCCTAACATCAATTAGGAACATCCAACATCAATGGAAAGCTTATTTATTCAGCTTTCATATGATGTATAAATCTCAATTTCGAGAAATTGACCCTTATGACTGGTTTTGTGTTCCATGGTCACAAATGGCGAAAAAAAATCTTGAGTGTACTTTCTTAAAAATAAAGGTTCTTTATTGGCATTGATGGTTTCATAAAGAACCTTTAACATCCATGGAATCTTTCCATGGAATTGAGGAACCAAAATTGGTTCTTCTATGGAGTTTATTAGTTTCAAAAAGTACCATGTCTGATACCATCCCTGTACCTCGGTGCCAACCACGGTACTTTTATGCAAATGACTCATTAGTCTCTACATCAAAGGCAGAGGGGTTCCTGTTCTCAAAACATGTTTAGTTCCATTAGCTCATTCGTTCCTCAACATTACCAGGACTTATTCGACAATGCCGCAGTGGGATTGTGGGCAGCACACCGGTACCTGGAAGATTTCTGGTTCTCTGCCCTGGTTTTGTACGCTTGAGCAGGTCACGTGACCTTCACTTTAGTACAACATGCATCACCATTTCCCCTTGACCCAACACAGATGCCCTGAAAGGACAGAGGCTGCTTAACGGCCTTTATTTAATCGAATTAAAATGATGCAGCCTTGACTGACCTAGTCGAGTCAGAAAGTTAACAAAATATCAAAGATGAGAGTTCCAAAAGGAGTCATGAATCAGTATCTCTTTAGTTGTCTTTTTAAGACTAATTGCTTTAAATTTGGGAGAGAGAGAGAAAGAGAGAATCTGCATTTGTTCTGTTTGTCTTGCAGGGCATATTTTGCATCGACATTTTGTTTTCACTGTGAATACTAATCACACTGCAACACAATAATCCCTGCAGGGTATCTAAGGGCTCTTTCACACCAGAACTTTTGCTGCAGACTCAGGTCTGTTCGATGTCAGAGCTCGGTTGGTTTGGTTTGTATGGTTCATGTGGAATAACTGAAGCAAGAGTGGATGCCGTATAATTTGCCTGTTGTGGTATGAAGCATTACTCGGTGCATTTCTTGGGATGCAGATACTGTAGAAATGTCCTTGTGTGCATGTTAAATTTAGGGCGGAAAACAAGGGACAAATATTAATAACACTTGAATCTGGCATCTTCTCTTGAATCGTTAACTGGTTAGAATGGTAAACAGCTGCTGATAGTATTGATATTAATGATGCAATCACGAAGTTGAACTCATTTTGGACCCACAAATTTGACTAGTTTGACAACAGCCTGAGTGCATTTGCTCTAACGTGTGTCACGACATTGAAGGCTTTTACTTTTATTGCTAATCCACATTTGCAACCTTAAGTTACAGTTATTTTCTTAATAATAAAAGTAATTTAAGCTCCCAAGCATCACCAGAGCATGCAACTTGTCTTTGAAAAACTCCATATAAAACATCTGCCAAATGCATAAATGTGTGTGTGTGTGTGTGTGTATTTATATATATATATATATATATATATATATAATGGCTTCTCTCTAAAAATATTTACTTTTTTTAACATCACACATATAATTTCACTGCTACTTTTATTAATAATCCACATTTGCAAACTTAAGGTACAGGCATTTTCTTGGAATAAAAGTTGTTTATGCTCCCAAGCATCATTAAAGCATGCAATTTGTCTGTAAAGTATGCTTGTCTTTGAACAAACTTTAAATTGCTTCATATAAAAGCATCTGCAAAATCTGCATATAAAACATTTTTTATCAACTTTTAAAAAAAAACAAAAAAAACCTTAATTTACAGATATTTTCTTGGAATAAAAGTAATTTAAGCTCCCAAGCATCACAAAGCATGCATCTTGCCATTGAAAAACTCCAAATAGCTTGAGATAGAAGCATCTGGCAAATGCATAAATGTTATTTATTTATTTATTTACCATCAACCTTATAAAATATTTTTAGATCACCTATAATGAATTGACTTCTCTTTAAAAAATATTAACTTTTTTTGGACATCACACATAACATGTTACTACTGCTTTTATTCCTAATCCACATTTGCAACCTTAATTTACAGATATTTTCTGTTCCCAAGCATCATCAAAGCATGCATCTTGTCCTTAAAATATGCTTGTTTTTGAATAAACTCCAAATTGCTTTAGATTAGAGCATCTGGCAAATGCATAATTTTTTTTTTTTTTTTTTTTAACTCCAACC